>NW_019174026.1:0-121679 GCF_001642475.1 Fonsecaea monophora
GGGGGGGCGATCAATAATAGCATCGGAAGGAGGCTCGTCCTGTACAGGATGAACAAGCAGGCCCCTGGGCAAGATGCTGCCCTTCCCCACGACAGGGCCATACACCAGCCACCTGAGTGAGGATGCAGGTGGTCAGTGCCTACCAGACGATTGCGGACTGCTACGAGAGGGCGCCAATGTCCCTGGAGATAGATAGCCTTGAAGACGGAGTTCAGGAGGAGCGTCAACCACACATCACCGCCGGGTTGATCATCGACCCGTGCGCCACGTCCGCGGACTGCCGCGCGGCCACGGCTGTCATGGTGATCAGGTCTGGAGTCCACATCCGGCCTACGCTTGGTTCGAGTCACTCGCCGCCAAGTCGAACCAGGCTCGGATGCGAGCCCAGGTACATACGGCATGTCGTTCATCGTCGGCCTCAGACCCATCAGGTTCAAGCTGACCCCAGCCGGTGTCGGGGTACGTGACGAGGAACTGGGGTAAGGAGAGAGCCTCGACCTTGAGACGCTAAAGACCACCTTGAAGATCATCTAGACCCCGGACCCGGACATGAAGACGGAAAACTACACGCAGTCGTTGATCGGCGGGACCACCTACAGCCCCGCGTGCACAGTCGCGTTGGCGAAGGTGAGCAAATTGTACGGTGGAGAAGAGAGAGGCACAGTGATCCTGGACGTAGTCACGTAGCCTGAACGGGCTCATTACCACCGACAGACACACGACGATTAACAGCAACGCCACCATGAACAGCAAAGACAACGCCACCAAGAGCGGGAGTCCGGTCAGGAACAACGTCCAGCCCCCGACCAAGGACGCAGTCAAAGGACACGACCAAGGACCAGGCCACGAACAGGACCGCGAATATGGACCCGAATGTGGGTGGGACCGGCGTCGGCACCGAGACTGGGACACGAAGATCGAGACAGCCGGGTCCAAGACTCGCCCGGCGACAAAACCGCGAAGACGGACAAGTTGAGGGAGAGTGCCAACGCCGCGAACGAGAGCAAGTTGATAAACCAACATGAACAAGCTGGAGCTGTTCGCCTCCACGAAGGCGGGGGAGTGGAAGACGACGGCCGCCCCCCTCCCCCTCCAAGCTCGCGCGACCATCGAGGTGGACGAGGACGGGTTCATGGTCTCCGGCAGGAACATCGGCGCAGAGCAGAGGGAGCCAGAGTGGTCGAAGGACTAGTTGGCCGTCATCAGGCAGATGGCCGCGACCACGCTCCAAGTGGTGCCCGTGAAACCGACACCAGACGCAGCGTCATCGACCCGATGGGTGAGTACGTACGTCGCGAGGGACGACACGGGCACCATCGTACCCACCGACAAGGCCTACGTCTCGAACCTGGACCCGAGCCAGTCAGTACTTACTGCATCGGGGTCGGCCCCCAGAAACACGATACCACCGAGTCCCTACGCTACTATACAGACGTGGTTATGACCGACATCAACGGCAACTGGCTGGTCAACCAGTGGACCTCGAAGGGGGTCGTGATCGAGGTGGGCGTGTCCAACCGCGTGCTCATGCAGCAGAACAGGACCGGGAACACGAGCGGGCGTGGGCCTGCCGGCCGGTGTACGCATTCGGGCCTCTGTTCAACACGTTGAAGACGCAGTACCCGGGCACCCTGACTGACCCATGTGGCGACCGCACAGAGGGGTAAGTACTACTGGATGAATGCGTCCTGGGATGTGCAGTCGTTCCTGGGCACCTTCGCGTGGATGGACGGCGAGTCGTTGCAGAAGACCAACACCCTCGAGTGGACGTGATGAGGATGTTGAACGGCAGGTCAGGTCGTCCCTGTGCCTGGCCACCATCGCCATCTTCTCGATCACGACTCCGGTGATCGAGGAGAAGGTGACCCAAGACACGAGCAGCTACGTACGGCCTGAGCATCAAAGTTTCACAACGCGTTCCACATCGAGAGACCGTGGACTACCACCACGGGGCCCCCGCAGCAGGGCTCGACGGGCACGAGGATCCCGTCAAGCATCGCGGCCAAGGCCAGGCCCTGCAGGACCTTGACCAGGCCCGGGAGGCCCGGGATTGTGAGCGTGGGCAGCGGCGGCGGTATCTTCGCGAACGCGAACAAAGAACCTGTTCCAATCAGAGCGCCGTCGTCGCCGGAGATCACCTCTTGGAAACGACGCCAACTACATGTAGACGGTCTAGCCCGCAGTGCTGACGATGAAGAGGGACGTGTTGGTTGATCCACAGAGCGGTGACGAGGAGGAGAAGAGGAGAAAAAAGAAGAAAAAGAAGGGGGAAGAAGAATCATCCTCGGAATAATGCCACGATAATGAGGTTTCAAGAGGCATCGACGGGGATGAAAGTCTGGATGGATCGCAAAGCCCATCACGCGGCCGCACCCCAGCTACACTTGTTACACGAACTCGACCCCTCCCGGGCCTCGGATGCCCACCCTGTCGACGGAAAGGGGAGGCGACGACGGACGTGGGCACAACCGGCCAGGCATGAGCAGGCAGACTACAAGCGTTAGGCGGCCGTCAGCACGGCACAATAACACGTACACGTGGCACCGCCGCCACCTGAACAGGGACAAGTCCACGCTTTAACCACGCACGCAGCTGTATACCATCTAGCCCGTATCGCCACCGTCTATAGGCAGAACTCCCCGACCACCACTCCGCCGAAACGCTGACGGACAGACAACCATGAGCACGGCCGTCGACGAGCACAGCAGCAACAGTGCGGCGAGCATGTGAACTACGCCTTGTCCGAGAAGGTGGCCACATACCCGATCGAGACCATAAGGAGCACCCCTGTACTCGATCGCCCTCGACGTGTCGGTCAAGAAGGCGTCGAGGCTGGTGTGTTCAACCCCATGACCACGTTGGTGTACTACGACGGGCATGTGGAGACGAACTTCTACGATAACTCGGAGCTGTCGGTGATCAGCACCATGATGATGAACATTAGGTACCTACCCGGTGACCAGCGCCTACGAGATCAGATGTATGGTTACGGTACTGGTGTATCTGGAGGAAAGGTGCTCTACGCCAGGACCACGGCCTCGGTCTCGGGACATCAGCGACGATATGGTCGTATTCAGCGACTACTCGGTGGGCAAGATAAAGTACGCACTTACGGACATTAATGACTCATGGTCATGAAGCGGGATCACGAGTCCCTTAAGGTAACCAAGATGGCGGGAGGCGGACAGGAACGAGGGCCTAGAGATGCTCAACAGCTGGAAGGAGTACAAGCACAGCGACAAAACCAAGGCCAAGGACGAGCCTGTGTGCGACTCCGGGTAGGCACAGCTCGAAGGTGATGTCCAGGTCCAACAGCACCGCCTAGACCGGCTACATGTGTAGGGTCCCGTACGCAGTCACGCGCGCTGACATGCGCAGGGCCGTGGGGGTGTTGGGGGAGGGGAGCATCGCATCCAGGAGACCACGTACACCTACCTGAAGGTGACCTAAAACAACTGCATTTTCAGCTGCATGTCCATGTCCAGAATAAGCATACGACCGCAGGGCGACATCTACAGCAGGAAGTTTTCGGTCAACATGACCACTGACGGGAAGGCGTCGGGTACTGGAAGCAGTGGGAGTTGACGAATATGGCCCTGACCTGCACTATGTGCAACGTTACGTGCATCTTCTCGAAGGAGCGGACCGACCTGGACATGGTCAGAAAGCCGGACCCGACCGGGACGACGATCATGTACTCGACGTTGGCCCGTTGGTGCGGAGGTCTCCAGAATGAGCAAGAACATCTGCACCACCATGGCCTGGACGGAGAGGGTAGGACGACCGACGGCATCCCTCCCAGGATCAGGACCATGGCCGACACCTCGGTGGTGGAGGCGGTCTGGGACAAGATCAGACGCGAGAGTGTCATCCAGGCGACTGTGGAGATGGTCAGCGGGTTAGAGGTGTTGTCGGACGGGGAGAGAGGTTCAATCCCACGGTCAGGGGGCTGATGGCGGTCAGCTACGGCGTGCGAATCAGAGTCATGTACATCGGCCTGTACCCGTACGAGGAAGACATCTTACCGCCCATCGCGACCTTGCTAGCAGACGACCCCACGAAGTGCTACGGGTCCAGGTCCTGAGCCAGGGCATGACTATGGTCGGGCAGCAGGGTGATGAACGGAGTCGTGAAGCAGGAGGAGGCGCGCCGCCCGGCCTCAGATCAGCAGCGAGGGCGCGCTGAGGTCCAAGTTCGCGAAGCTGCTCAGGTGCTCTTATATGTCCACGGTAGTAGGCGTGGCGGCGTTCGTCAACTACGTACCTGCGCCCGTGGACAACGCCGCGAAGAAAGTCAGGTACGCGTCGCTGTTTCTCGGAGTGGCTCGCGAGGAGGATGATCAGGATACACGACTCATTCCGGTTCAAGATGACCATGCATGGCCTACGAATGGAAGATGTACCCGAAAGAGATCGATCCTCAACGACTTCTTGAAAGAGGACAGCATCAGATCTCCAACTAACACGAGCACTTCTCAACTGCACTATCGAAGAGCTCTACATCCCGTTCTCGAACATGGCCGGGAACCTGTTCGGCAACATGAGCGCTGTCCGCAACGTTTTCAAGCCCGGGGCTCTCTGCCCGACGTCGACAGGGGCCATCTCCGCGAGACAGGGTCAGCAACAGCAGCAGCAGCAGGATAACGGTGCTGTCACAAACCAACCAGAGCGGGAACGTGGTCACGAACGAGCGCCAGTTGTTCGTCACGCGCAACTCCATCAACGGCCAGATGACCAGCGGACGCCTCGGGAAAGTCGCAGTCGCAGCAGGTCATGGTCCTCGAGAATATGATGACGAAGCTCCACGATGTCTTGGAGTCGTACAGGACCAGTCCAGGGATGTGGTCCTGGCCAAGCTCGAGAGCAAGATCGACATGCTGGTGGACAGGCATTCGGTCGAGGACGAGGAACTCGACGAGGTCGTGACCATAATCAAGGAGAGGTACCCGGTCGACCTCGAGGAGCTCGAGAATACCACGTCGGTGGTCGCGGCCATGCCCGCCGTCATCAAACGGGAGATCCAGCCCGCGGCGCCGTTGATGCGCAGGCACGACGGCTCGACCATGAGGGACATCGTGTACGAGCAGGTCATGGCGGACAGACGGTCGGGCGTCGCCCAGAGCAGGAACCCGCCGTCGAGCATGGGTATCTTCCAGAGTCCGAACGCCGTTCAGGACATGACCACAAACATGAACAGAGGCGTGGTCGGCGTCGTGAACATGGGGGATGTCGCAGAGTGCGGCCACGAGCGCCGCCGCTGTCGAGCAGCACATGAGGATGCTCGGGAACAAGGCGAAGAAGGATCTCTTCATGAGCGCCGTCGAGGAAGCGTTGGGCCGTTGAACATGGATTACAGACACTAGTCATTGCTATGGGCCCATTATATAGCGACCGCGATGTTGGAAGCGCGAGATACGGCAAGTCCTCTAATGCGTGGTCCAAGTATATGAAAGGAGCTTCAGGTCGATTTGCAGAACATACAGGTCGCGGTGGCCGACAAGCAATTGTTTTGACCAAGCCACCGCCAGACATTTACAGTCGGAGAGAGTGGTCCAACTATCGATGCTTAGAAGAACCGATCTTGACAGGAGCCTTCGGGGGCGCAAGGGCCATCCAGATCTGCTACAGTATGTCCACCCAACAATCAAGGGTGCGGTCGCTTTTTCAATATCAGATCTGGCCTCTCAATAAATCGGACGAGTGGGACAGTCAGATCTCTTTTCTCTGGTCAATCCCTCCATGGTCAATCCCAGTCCAGGCGATCTCTGGAAAGTGGCATGCTACCCTCGACAAAGCCGTCAGAAGCGTCGCCGCCATCCACTTCTCCTGCCCGCGTCCCTTCGATACCGATTCGTCCTCGTCCAGTCAAGCTACACAGGCTTCGTGGTCGATGCAGACAAGGGATACATACAAACCGCCATGTCGTCGGTCCTGGGCCCTTTTATAGGTTATTGCGTCTTTGACAACCACGAGGAGGTCAGTTTTGCGTCTCAATAACTTGACAATTGGGCTGAACGGAGAACGTCGTCGAGACGATCTCGACGTACATCATCGAGGACGAGGGCATGCAGATGGACATGGTCGAGATATTGCGGGGCCGACGGCTCGACGTCTGCAGAACTCCATAAAGTCGATCATCGAGATGATGGACCCGCCCACCGCCTAGACCATGACCGAGCTCGGCAGGATGATGAGGAAGGTGACCGAAGACTCGGAGGAGATCGTGGCCTTTTTCGACGACGACTGACCCGCTATGATTATGTCGGTGAACATGTGCACCACCGTGGAAACGCCCGACCGCCACTGACCGTGTGTGGATGCTGATGCCTAAAACTCCCTCCTGTACAACAACAGACTCACGGACTCGTCCATGGACCACGATCTGATCGTGGACTAACTACATGATGGTTGTGTGCTCGGGAACGGCAGGGGGGGTCCCTGACCCTGAATGTGTTGAGGCCGACGGAGGTGATGAAGGCCTCGGACGGGGCTGCTGAAGACGAGACAGGCCATGCGCCAGTTGGTGACCGCGTGTTTGGTCACATGCATGAGGGCGTCCGCGTCGCTGAGGGCGTCGTGCTGCACATGCTCGAACCAGGGGCGCGTCTTTGTTCGCCAACACGGCGGCCAGAGTGGCGGTCCCGTCCGGCACCGTGACGACCCTGAAGATCGGCAACGAGTCAGCGTTGGCAACCTCCACTTGGTCGGCCTGATGCCCCCACACCATCTATCACAAACAGCGCAGGGATCCGAAGTGAACCGCACGAGAGGAGCATGCTTTATAGAGTGGAGAAGCATACTCCTACGCAGCCTTCAGTAAAGGGGGTTGAAAGGCCACTCTGGAACATACCGAGCCGGACGAGCCTAAACCGCCCCCAGCCACTTGTAAACCGAAGGAGAAAAGGATGCTTCTCAGATGCGAGGAGCATGCTTTTCTTATGCTTCAAGTCTTGTCACTACCATACGTAAAGGGATACTTATTACTACGGAATCGACCCATCGCTGAGTACTGCCTATCTCCAGTAAGGCATTCCTGATACCATCATGGTCTTCATGGGCAGAACGTGGCCATGACACACATGCCGTTATGGGCCACGAGCACGACGTCGGACTCGGACCCGGTCTGGTTCGTCTGCTTGTGCCTCATCACTCTGTTCACCCACACGATGAAGTTGTCCAGCGCCGGCTTGGGCTCGGTGGCCACCACTATGTAGATCTACCATGGGCGTGAACCTGCTAATGATCGGGCTGTTAACCCTGCAAGATGATCCTTCTTTTCGAAGCTGAAAATCTCATCCAAAGTGGTGTGGCGAATGCCCAACTCGATCGATTTCTGTGCTCTCAGGGGCACGGTACCTCGAACTTCTCTTCAAAAGCTTGTTGCCCACGGTCCCTGGACAGGCCGCAATCAGCACAACCCTTCGACCCGGAGCGGCTGGACTATCTCGCATTCAGCAATTGGTTGCCACCCCAGGTCCGAGAGGATTTGACAGGGATGCTTCGCAGCCTGGAAAGAAACGTTTCAGGAACAAATGCAACCGCTGCCGAACACCGTCGAGTTCGATGTCGCATCCGCCATGCAAAGCTTGAGTGACGGAGAAAGCTAGCTTTCGATTTGGGTAGCCTGGCGAGGGATCTTTGCGCTCTGTTGATCGCCAGGCGAAGCTGGTACTCGTAATGGCCCGCGGGCTCCCTAGCGAATGAGCGCACCAGCCAAGTCGCGAGAGCTCCGTTGACTTGCGCGGCTTCTCGTCATGCGCCCTGCATCGCTTCATCAATCACCAGAGCATCGGAACTTCCTTTCTCCCTACTCTCACCCACAAGCTTTATGGTATGGCCTCCTCCACACCCAAGAGGTCGGTTGGAGAGTCTATTCTCCGCCAGTATGCCGAACATTCAGATCCCATTGACGCCGACGGCCAAACGCATGCCGTGCGCAGCTTGGTCCACGCGGAGCCCGATCCCGTGAGCGAGAGACCATACTCCTGAGGAACAGTCCTGAACCATCTGTTGGCAAAGTCTGGCGCCTGTAGGGGCGAGAAAAACGGTGTGCGATAAGAATGAGCCAGCAGTCAAGCCAACCGTCTGTGCCCGTCGAGGCATATGAAAATGTTCTGAATTGACAGCAGCGAAATGGCCCATCCGTCCACTGCGACGTCCTGAGTGGCACACATGAAGACCAAAAGGAACCACCAGCCAGTAAAGCTCCAGACTCCAGCTCCATCATTGTCGCCTGTAGCTCTCATCAACTCATCAATCTGACCTCCAAGGTAAATCATGGAGATCCCTATGTGACCCCTTTGACGCAGACAGACTACTTCTGGACTGGGTCTGGTGTTCTACCAAGTCGCCGAGATGGACATTTAGAGGGACAGTGCCCTTTTCTACTGCGAGAAAATCAAGGAGGCCGGTGGCCAAGTCAAAGCGGGTCAGCGTTTCTCACGTCCCTAGCAGATGGCTAGGCGGGTCTGTTTTGGCGCTGGCACGCAGGATTTTAGTACTGGCGAAGGAGACGAAAGGAGCGACGACCCCGGAATCTCGATTGGCATTAGATGTTCAGGCTATCGAACCCCCCACTGCGTCAGCACTTCAGATTTTGGCTTCTGGCCCACATGCCAGATTTTGTCGCCCCTTTTGCAACAACACCGCCCAACCACGACCCTCTCGCCACAATCGCCAAGCTCACGCCCCTGTCAGTGTGCAGAGGGACGGTGTGCAGGTGGAGGTGGAAGTTCTGTAGAAGGAAACTACAGCATCTCGTGCCTCATGACTCTACTGCCCAGTCGAGAGATCCGGAAGAAGCTCTGCGGGGTGTGTTTTCTTCGCTACCGTTGCAGACGCGGTCGATTCTGGTCGAGATGTGAGATATCGTTCGACGGAAGCGGCATAGGATCCTGACAGATCTGTACAAAGGGATGTTGACGCGTCGACGCCATGACGAAAAGTGGTGTAGAGTATTCACAGATGCAGGACAAGCCACTTGAAGTGCTGTCGACCCTGCTCTGCCCTGTCATTGGCACCTCAGCTGCGCTGTTGGCGGAGCACTCTGGACATGTCAGGACGATTGGCCTCTTTCATCCTCTTGTCGGTAGGTAATTTTCAGTGGGAACCAACCAGGAGAAGGGCCCCCCTACCCCAAAGGGCTTACCGCGAGGCAAGAATTGCAGGCTCATGCCCAAAGCCAGGCCCCGGATGAGTGGGAGATGTAAGGCCTGGAAATCTTTGAAAAGGGACTAGGTTGCCACGGTAGGGTGGTATTGACAGTCTCATTCGCAATCCTCATCTTTGGAGCTGGGATCGAGGTCGCTAGGTATCAGTCCCTGATCCCTAAATTCCAAGAGACATTGAAGGAAAAGAAAAAAGAACGGCAGAAGCGAAAATTCAAAAGACTTCACCACGACAAGAGCCTGCGGACCGAGAGACCGACAGCAACAAGGGCGGCCGTGGCAACGAGTTGGCATACGGCGAACTCATGAGACTCTGGCAACCCCCAAACCACCAAATGATTGATTTCTACGGAGGCAATGACAAACGGTGACAGCTCATGGCAGCTTGATTCCCGGGTTCGAGGATGTGTGCGGGGATGACTATCCGATGTGGATGCTGATTCCACCATGTGCCATCGCATGCCCGGTCCAGTCCAACTACCCAGCGAAGCCTGAAAGACACAGTGCTTCATTGTCACCCTTCCGGCGCTGCAACGGTTCTTTCGTCAAGTCGAAACACCACATGTCTGGAACTTCCTCCTGCAGCTGATGCCAGAGTGATTCTCCGTACTGTGTCATGACTGAGCCAAGTCCCTGGTCTTGGACTCATATACCGACGCTGAACCCCATCGTGGTGTTTGTTTCCCCCCTCCGTGACGAAGTAGATGGACACCGACCCCGTGATCTGAAGTGAACTTCGTCGTTCATGGCTCAGGACCGTCGAGAATCGAGGATTGTCCATCCCGCCGCCCATCTCGCACTGGCTTACATGCCGTGCCGTACAATCAGCACTTGACAGTCCACCCTAGATGGCAACCAAGTGGAGGCGGTATGTCACACAAAATCTTTTGTCGAGTCACAAAAACCTTAAATTATTTCCTCTTTCGGAAATGGTTTTTCCGAAAACGGAAAGAGACTCTTGGCATCACTGATCTCGCTTTTGGCTTGCATGTCCTGCCGTAAGGATTGCACTTGACGGTCCACCCTACATGATAACTAAGCGAGGCTGCACGTCACGTGTGCATCACATGTCAGGCTGAAATTCCTGCCAATTTATCAATTTCAGTAAAAAACGCTGTTTGTCGGGTCACAAACATTTTAGCGTATTTCCTAATCTGGAAATGATCCTACCGAAAACGGAAAATCGATCTTGGCAGCACTGGCATTTCAGGCTTCGTCCACCGCCATCCCCCCCAAACGTCTCAAAACAGCGCCATGGATGGCTGAGCTCTTTCCCTGGACTGCCTTGTCAGTTGTAAAGAGGAATCTTCGACGATGATGGGTTTTTTCGAGACGCAAGGACTGAGCGTGGGATCGAGTGCGAGGCTGTGTGGCAGATCCGCAAGGCCCGCGGCCAGACCGAGTCACTGTCACTATACGGAGACGAGCTGCCCGTCGATTCTCTCCGCTGGCGGTTGACGTTCCATGGCTGTTGTGCTGGATGTGTGACCCTTCGAAGACCGGTCCGTCGGGTGTGTGGAGCGTTATGGCGGTGATTCGACTTCCGACTGGGGTAGATGCATTTGTCTCCCATCACCTTCTTCGCCGGTCGGTGCTCCCTACGTTCAGTTCTCTATGGAAAAATCGCAGAACCCACCGAATGCCCTCGGCCAGCTTGCAAATCCAAGGACAGTATGGAGAATATCCACAATCGGGGTATATCTGCGGACAAGCAAGTGATTGAAATGCCCCACGTCACCGATCAGTCATCGAGAAGAACCTTCCGAGGTGAGGGTCAGGTGTACTTTCGCTCTGTCTGCCAAACCTTTGCCATTGTGATAGCCACTGGTGGAAAACAAGACGCGTGAAGAGACAGAGGACCGGGCGAGGGGGCGGTGTCAACTTTGATGCGAGTCCATGGCCGTCCCAAGTGTGTCGGGCACCGGATCCCTCATGCTCATGGGGGGGTAATGAGGGTCATTGAAGCATGGGAGACCTCTCCGATTCTTACGGAAATGGCAGGGAACCAGTACCGGGCACTGGGTGGCGTCGACCTCAAACATGATCAGTCAAGTCCACACCCTTTCTCTCCTCTTGTTCCTCTTTTCCCTCTCACGGATCTATGGAGCCGCCGGAAGAACTGCTTCTCATCATTGCCGCAGATGGAGCCTCACAGTCGTTGCATGCACTGCAATCGACCTCCAAACACTTCCACCGCGATTGCCAGCCTCTAATCTATTCTGACAGCACATCCCTCTTTCTCTCTCCCGTGGACCACTGCTGGTGAAGACCATCTACGGCAGACCAGAGATAGTCATAACAAAAGCCTTCAGCATTCATGCCATTGACGAATTTGGCGATTATGAGAGAGCCTCATCTACCCAGGTCAAGACTCTCCGTGTTGAAGATATCAACGAGCCTTGAGAGAAAGGACTCCCAACCGTTTACTAGGATTACCTCCTCCCAATCGGGTTCTCATCCTCTCCTCTCAAGAACTGGAACGCAAGTCGAGAAGCGTGGCTTGCCTTGTTGGTGTCTCCCTTGAATCGAATCAACTTGAGAGTCTCGAATGGAATATCAAATCGGAAAAGTCTCATGACAGTGGCTACAATATTTTGATAAAGGGCGCTACATCGAATGCAGACTTGAGCGCTCCGATATACTTCCCTCCCCCGCAATGCCTACAGGTTACCAACCTCCTCTCGATCTCGGTACTTCTGTCCAGGGTCTGTCATTTTCAACGACTGGAGATCGAGCATTACCACTCTTGGTCTCTAAATCCAAGCAATTCAACCCCTCATCTCGAGTGCTTCAGGTATCTCCGCCAATTTCGTCTCCATTATGGATCAAGGATTCAGAGAGTTGTGGCGCCGACGGCATGATCTCTCAATAGGCTTTTAGAATCGTTGCAGCTGGAGTTCTCTCGAGAGGCTTCGCGAATCATTGGAGCTGGAGTCCTCTCGAGAGGCTTCGCGAATCATTCATTGCAGTTGGACTTCTCTCAAAAGGCTTCCTGAATCACTGCAGCTGGAGTTCTCGCGGATGAGACTGAGAATCCAAGGCCACGCTCGGGGCCGTCCGCCGCCGTGGGGGGCTGCGATCCTCGCCGCTTAGCGAGAGGCGATACCGAGGTATGAGTGAGTAAGAATCAGTCAGTGGCCGTGTAGGCGGCGTAATTTATAGGCGTGAGGAGGAAACGCGTGCGCCGCCGTAGCAGACGGTTAAACGCGGTAGCTGGACTCAGAGTTCCCATGCATGTCGTTGGCCATATCCTGGAGCCACTCGCCTGAAATCGCAAGCCGCGAGAAGAAGTCCTGGCGTTGTATTGGTGGTTCAAAAGCCACCGTACACCAGGGAAGACTCTGACCGATCCCAGAATCTATCCGTCATGCGAGTGCCGGCATTCATGTTCAACCCTTCTTAACCTTTCCGACTCAATTTGTCTGGTAGAGGGTGCTATCAGAGATTCTCACTCTACACATGAGCGCGGATAAGGGGCAGCAGGTTGGAGAGATATACCATTCGTCATCATTGTGTGCAGCTATATACGGAATCCTTCGCTCAGCCCGTCGGACGACTCGACAAGCTCACTCTTCTTTAGCCATCCCTTCCAAAATGGAATGAAGAGGCTCGCCGAAGCTTACCATACACGTAAGGGTACTTTACACATCTCGATCTCAGGGGTGAATAGCGTCTGGCATGCGCGAGAGTTCCAAGAACGGGCTACTAGCGGTCGAGAAGAGCCGTTATGCGATCTCTGGCCAGCATTTTGTCCCTTCGAATGTGTGTTTCTGCCGGGGCAGGACGGGAATTTCAACCACGCAAATCGAACCGAGCAGACATCATTCCCCCATGTCAAGTGAAGATCCGAATGCGGGAGATTTCCATGCTCAATCAACCCGCCTTTCGGCCCAGACTGACTACTTCCAAGGTCAAGCTTTTTCCATTGACGGACAGTGCACGAAACAGACTACGTGGTGCACGTCTCATGGTCCAAAGTCAAATACGACGAAGTTCTCCTCTGCTGGGAGATGAACGGGGAGCCCACTCCCAGCCATTTCACGGCTATCCGGTGAGAATCATGGGTGCTGGGGTATATTGGTGCTCGAATTGTGAAATGGGTGTACAGGATCAAGGCTATTGAGCAATCCTTCACTCTCACCAGTCTAAAGCACAGAAATCTCTATCTCAAGTAAGTTGGTTTGGGACTATTGCCCCTCTTTGCCACCCCCCAGGCTGACCAGAAATAGCCAGCAGGCGGGCAAGCATAATCATCAACCAACAACCAACGGACGCGGCATTCAGATTCAGGAAATGCCCGTGAGCTCCGCCATCATGTCTCCGTGGACGCGTTTCAGGACCGGTACAAACCAATATCAACCGCGGGCCATGTACCGAAATACTGAGCAGTGGAACAGAAAGCAAGAAGTATCAGTCTGAGGTTCGAGGGACGAGGTTCGAGTTGCGAGGTGTGTTCACGTCGCGTCAGCATCACTGGAAAGCCGGAATACAGCTTCTGAAGTCTACTAGAGAGGACTTGAACAGTGGGATGTGTGAAACGGAAGTCCCTATTTTGAACGCGTCGAAATACTAGAGACAATGTGGCCCTTTTTGGTCCAGAGACGACCCCATCAGCAGGAATATCGGAGCCGACCTCTGGAAGACCGCTCGGAGGCGGCTCCGGTGCTCGCCTGTCCGAAGCTGCCTCACAACTTGAAGGCGATTCAAGTGAACTGAAGTCATGGGATAAGGAAGGGTGGATAAAGAGCATCGACATATGCCAGATACTTTTGGTGCTTGGCCGCTGCTACAACGAGGACGTGGTCCTTCTGACCCGGAGAGGTGAAACTCACCATGATGGATGATGCGGAATGTCAAAGTAGGTCTCCTTGCCTACTTCCTGTCTCCAAAACCCCTTGGCCGTCGAGAAGACCTGTGGGTGGCCGAGCGCCTTAGCGTCCTTGTTCAAGTGCCAGGCATCCGGCATGGGAACGTCCTCTTCTTCTTCTTCTTCTGCCCTCCGCGCATCAGAGGCGCCACCTTCCAGCGGCATACCCGCCATGCAGAGGATGAGATCCTCAGAAAATCTCTGTACCACCACCGTTGCCGTGGCATCTTGGTCTCGGTCTCGAACCTGCGATGCCGATCTATCCTCCTCCCCTGAACAACATACCACTACTCCAGACACAGAAAACAGATGGAGAGAGAGGGGTCTCGTAGGCGTCCACGACAGGCAACGCGGCAGTGCTCAAGTGGTCTCAAACAACGATACCCAATATGTTTGAGGGCTTTGAATCACTTTACAGCTCGCCTCGACGGTGAGCCGCTTCCACGACAAGCAGTAAGGTTAGGTCGGAGCGAGGTCAGCGTT
Source organism: Fonsecaea monophora (assembly GCF_001642475.1). Lineage (NCBI taxonomy): Eukaryota > Fungi > Ascomycota > Eurotiomycetes > Chaetothyriales > Herpotrichiellaceae > Fonsecaea > Fonsecaea monophora. Next base: position 14,517 of record NW_019174026.1, read on the forward strand.
ATCTCCGAGGATGCGGTGAGGAGGATGTCGATGAAGCCGTCGTACGCGGTATGTTTCGAGTTGTACGGGTAGGTGCCGTCACTCCGTCTGCACATACCCTCCTGACAAGCTAGTAGGGTCCTCAAGATGTATGCCATGACGGAGAGAACAGAATGTAAGTGGAATAACTTGATTGATTGATTGATCAGGTAAGGAAATCTATTTAGCGCACCTGCGGACTTGTCGTGTGCCGAGGTGGGAATTATTCGGCTAATATTCCCGATATGGTTAGCGCAACAACGCAGACGGCTGGTCTCTACCAAAACTGCGCTCATCTCTTCCGCCACCCTGTGCTGAGATTGACCTGTATCCTCTATGAACAGCTCGTGCCCTACATTGAAGACCAATCCGTCCACCCTCGAGACACTGAAGTCTACGATCCGAGTCGCGCTCACGCTATCGACGCCTCCACGAACCCTCCACTACGGCCTCCAGCTCGAGACGAGATTCATCGAAGAAATTGAACAAACGACAGTGGTGCTTCTGAAGGAATGCTCAAGTTCGGTCATATTCCTTTCAGATGGACGAGATCCCAGGCACAGCAGCTCTTCCGACCCGATCGAACCTTGCCCGTATCTCAAAATCGATCGATGCCGCCCTCTCGCAGCAGCTGGAGGAATGGAATCTCGCCCTTTGCGACAAAGCCGAAGATTTGGTCACTGGTGATGGCATTTCAGGTATGCAGCCTGAGAAGGCCGCTGGTCCTATAATGCACGCCAAGATAAGAGCCGGACTACAACAATCTTGTGACGTCGGTACACGGCCTGACCGAACTACGACAGATATTCGGCTTGCGATAGCCAGTGAGATGTTCGACTACAACCTAGGTACCCACGGGACGACTGGCAATACTATAACGTCACTACTCTTTGGACTGTCACGCAACCCAAACATCCAAGAGAAGTTGCGCCAGCAACTCTGGACATTTATGCCTCCAGAGGTCACTCCTTTGAGTCCTCCTGACCTTTGGGAATCTTGACGGCTGTTCTTCTCTCAATGCCGTCGTTCTCGAGACCCTCTGAGTTTGGCCTCTAACACCACGTGGCCGCCCTCGTTTGTCCCTATTAATCAGCGCGTTCATTTGCCACGCGAAGAGCACGATCATGGCAAGGGCCACCATACATACGGCATTTTAGACATGGGTGGCGCACCCGCACAGATTGCGTTTGCACCACTCGAGGTCGAAATTTGAAGCGAGCGCAAGTGCGAATGAAATCTTACCGACTCCGGGTGTTGAATTAATACCAGCTATGGCTCGATAATCTGGATCCTCGATCGGATGTTTTTGCTGTCGATGATGGCATTTGGTGCAAAGCCCCGACCAGCGTGGAACTGCGCAATGTGCGTCAAGGTCCCTCTTTGCTACGGGATCTGGGACAAGTTCGACTCCCTCTCCAGCATCCTGATCTCGCTGGGCTTAGTGCCGCCGTCGGTATCTACGGCATAGCCAAACACCTGCACGCGCGGCACATCGTCTCGCCCCTTATTGCCCAGCACCTCCTACACCCTGAGCATACCGCTGCCCCCGAGGTGGGCGGCCAGCGTCTCGCAGGCGTCCTCGATAAGACCCCCGAGTCTCCCATCTCCGGTCACCCGTGTTCTCCCGCGAGAGTAGCCTACAGCAGCGGGCGATGCTTCTGAGGTTATAGACGTTCTCCTGTTACGAAGTCCGGGTCGGCAACAGCTCTTGTGGCAGGTTCGTTTGGGAAAAAAACAAAAAAAAAAAAAAAAATCTCGCTCACATGATCCCGCAGCTTGCTCGATATGTGGTAGCAGGATTTCCAGACGCGTGTTTTCAGCCGCGATGGAGCACCAAGGCCCGTATCAGAGGGAATCGGAGAATATACAAAGGGTAGGGGCAAGAGACATGGCAAACAGAGGGCTGGTGCCCGCGTGATGAAGGAGATTGGGGGCACAGCACAAACGTTTCGCTACAGCTCTTGCACGGCCATCTTTCAGGATCCGGCCTCATTTCCCGTCTTCTCCCAGCGTGGAGACGACGACGGCGATGCGCTTCGTGTACTACCCGAACGAGACACCACATACCCCGATCCGCTTCACGAGACTCTTTACAGCCACACAGCAAAGCATCGGTGTCTCGGTCTGATCGAACTCCCTCGTTGTTGCCAGAGAGGAACCAATCCAAAGCCTCGTCTTCCCACTCTCGTGTACACTACCATCTCCGACATTATGACATGTTTCGGAGTGATCGGGCCTTCTTCTTGCTCGAGGCTGAGAAAGTTGTCCCAGCTGTTGTCGGGGAGTTTCCTGATGGGGACCGGTTCGGACTGGTGACTGCGAGGAGATAGCGGTCGCGCTCCATGATACATTCTCCCAATTCGGTGATATCCTCAGCTGCAAGGTCGCCCAGGACGAGCTTGGAAACTCAAAGGGCTCGACCATGACATATCCAGATCGCAAGGTTCAGAAAGAGCGTCACGAGGAACTTGTACCGCGTGCCGACACGGGAAGGGCCATGCGACAGGCCTGGCTGACCAGGCCCCAACAGATGCTGGGGCCCGAAACACAAACAACCCACAGGACCTGCACGAATTCAGGTGTGAGACACTTGGGTGCGCCTCACGTTCTTTAAAACCTGAAAGTGCACAGGGTGATGGTCGATCTATGGACTACGGTACCTTCAACACACAAAACTTGGGTCACCCAGCTGTTTGTGCCAGTATGGAGCCGTCTCAAGCCTTGTCAGGATCTCCTTGCTGCGACAAACGTCCAACAAAGTTGGATCGACTCCAAGAATACCCCAAGGGCCGCAGTAACCTTGAGTGAGCGACTCCCGCCGGCGACTTTGCAGGTCGCAATCACCATGAGGACGCTCAAAAGGCGAAAAGTATGGTTCATCAACCTCCAACCAAGGGAGTTCTCTACGAACCCTGTCCAGAGAGGTAGCCAGGAGGCCTGCGGATACGAAGAGGAAGTGCAAGGCGCGCCCTCGAGCAGCAGCACCCTGGTATTCGAGCTCCTCGGGGCAATTGAATACTATATATATTACTGTCTGGCTTCTATTGCCAGCGCATACCGGTACGTTAAGAAGCTCGCAGGCCTCGAATTTATTCGGCATACATTAACATCCCATAGCATACCAGATCTCTCTGATCTCGAAAATGCCCGCTACAAGGACGAAACAGCACAAGAGTTCATTGATAAACGCAGGGAATACCTACAGCGTGAGCTGAGGGAGTCACAAGCAAACCATGATGCCGCCAACATCGGTCGAGCCTGCGCATGACGCGGTGGCCAGCGGAGAGGACACTCAACAAGATGTGCCTGGCCCTATCACGAATAAAAGTATCTATCTGCGCCCCGCTCCTAACGCGGACGTTCCGGGTATGAAGGCCATTCTCAATTTGCAATATTACTCACGGTATTCGTCCTTCGGAACTGGCAGAGATAGGCGATGATGACATGTATCAGCGGCTGGAGCATTCAACCGATTTCTACCATCAACGGCGAAGCAACGCACGTCATAGCCGTCCCTAGCATGGCAAGCAGAGTAGACGGAGCAATGATGTCCACACTGTCGTCGTTTCAAATCAGGAGAAATAACAAGAATATCGGGACCGCGGCCAGAAATCCCAAGCTTACAAGAGCTTTAGGTCCACGTCTGTCGGTAGTGCTGCCCACCCATATTGCAATAAAAGCTGGAGCAGCCACGGGGATCAAGATGAATCCTGCACCCTGAGGGTCCCAGGAAAAGACTTGGAGGACAAAGAGTGGCAAGACGGCGTCCAGGGACGTGATCAACGCGACCTGAACGAAAGTCGTCCCGGGAAGCTCTGCAGCCCAACGTCCGCGAATACTCTCCTGGCTAGATAGGTGGCTCCCGCTAGAAGTCGAGGCATGAAGCATCACGTCTTACTCACAGTATTTGAGGGTCTCGTCCGCCACGGGTATTTCAAAGGAAGACCTCACACTTCCCTCTGAACTCGGGTGCAAAGAGACATCACCAGAGAGACGGAAGACAGACATCAACGTGTCATTCTCCAATCACTCAGCGCGGTTGGCACAGACAGACAACCTGGCTGGGTAAGCCATCTCCGAACATCTGATCAATCCCTGCCGACAACGGACAGAAAGACATGTGGCAACAAGGGCCACCTCAGACCACCACCACTGACTGCGGACGCGTCTTCTGACATCCCTGCGATTCGACCGCATGCAGAATTTTCCTGTTCCGAAGAGCCCCCATCTTATGCTCGTCAAAGAGGTGTCGGTCGGCCTCACCTGATGGACAAAACAGAGACTTCGGCCCTTCTGGGTGATGGCGGAGCTTCGCCAGGCAAGCGAAAACACCTTCTATCACTGTCAGACATCCATTTGGCAGCCTGCTCGTGACCAACTTGGGCTGATTGGGACTTGATACGCCATCGATAGGCTCCACTCCCTCATCATGGTAGCAAAACATATCAGGGGACTTTTACGGGGCGTGGGGCTTTATCGTGTCAGATAGGCTCCTCTGTGGGTGCGGACTCGATCCTCCGAGGCGTTCATCGTGGCCAGATGCGCCTTGGCCATCTTCACTGACTCATTTCTCTACGGCGTGGTATGTGCATGGGCCTCCGAATTCCAACCATTTCATTGACGTGTCGCAAGGTGATCCCAGCGTTTCCATTCACACTCGTGGATGGTGCCTGCTAAAGCGTGGAAGACACCATTCGTGGTCTATTCCGATGCGAGCGTCGTCTTCTGCTCTCCTCTCGTCGTCCAGTAAACGAGCAGAAAGTGCCCAAGAGGAGAGGAAGCGAGAAAGGCTGGGAGGAGACGCGACATGTTTACCCCATTGTCTGTCTGCTTTGCATTGAGAGTAGACTGAGTTCAGTGATTGTCGAGGGCTGCTTCACCAGCCGCTGAACATACAGTGTGTCGACGCCTCATTCATTCTGGTCTCTGAGAATTGTTACAAAGGGTATTCTCCTTCACGAACGTCTCCTCGGCTCCCATCCGAGGAGCGAGTTGGCATATCGTCGAGCAGTGGTACATTGAGATCTTCAATGTTGGACCCAGCCATCCGCTAAATGGCCTCAGTCGGCCCAGGGACGTCAGTGCTGTTGGGTTGCTATGCAGGAGGCAGTCCGGTCACTTCGCCTGTCGCGGGCTATCTAGTTGACCGTATCGCCTCGCACGGCTACCACATTCTCTCTGCACGAGCCAGTTTCCTTGGTGGAAAATCAACACCACTGGAATGCTGGACACTCGCTGATAATCTTGCCCAGCACCGTCCTCATCTGCTCTCGCGCAGCTCCCAGACTACTACGTTTATGGGCACAACCTCTGGGCTCGAAATCCTCGGACTGGTTGGTCACCAGCTTTAGCCATGGCGGCACTCCCAGGGCCGCTTCTATGACTCTGTCTTCTAAGATTAATGGGTGGGAGGAACAGGTAAAAAGACCTCGTCCCAGTGCAGGCACCTCCTCCTCCTCCTCCTCCGATTGAGACCACTACCGCGCATACATACCCTCTTGGTCCGCTGGCGGGCGCACGTTGCGCCATCTTCATAGCGGCAGTGCTCTTTCAGATTGTCTCGACTGCTCTTCTGTCTATCGGCAACTCTACAGTCTAAATGATCCTCGGGCGAGCGCTGCAGGGAGCTTCGAGTGCCCTTACACGGACGGCATCAGCAGAATGCAGAGACTAAACATGACCGCAGGCGCAGGAGCAGGACAAGCCATCGAAGATGAGTACATTCTTGAAAATGGGTACATTCTCGGTCGAGAACTGCGAGACTATCTCAGGTCTCGCAGTCACAGGGGCGAGGGTCTTGAAAGATGGATGCAGTTGTATCAGATCTGATGTCCCTCTTCCGCGAGCGGATAGCTGCCCTCACACACACCGGCGACACGGTCAGCAAGGACGAATTGGGACCAAATACGCTGTTTTGCAGCTTCGGCATGAACCTCGCTATGGTGCTCTCTCCGCCGATGGGAGGAGTATCGTTAAAGGACAGTGGGTACGGCGCAGTCTATGGAGTTGTGTTCGGCCTTCTCTCGCTGGACCTCATCTGGCGACTGGGGATCTTGGAGAGGAGCACTGCGACAGAGTATGGAAAGACCCGAGGACGAGGGCTACTGGAGAGTCGCTGTTGGAGATCACGGTACACCTGTTATCATTGCCTCGCCTACGGAGTCGGACGTTTCTGAACTCGAGCTCGCCTTCTCAAACATTCAGGACCGGGAAGAGACAGCTCAAGTGGACATTCTGGAGAATCAAGGCCCCAGTGAGAGATCCCATGAGCTACGACAGTGGATACTTGTACTTCGAGACCTTCGTCTCCAGGTCGCACTCTGAACAGCCGGGGGCATGTTTTGGTACGAGGCACGCAGTGAGCGTTGTTGGAAATTATCGAAAGGAATTGCCCAATCTCCAGAAGGGCGACTGCGTCAACGCCATATGCCTTTTATACACATCATGACTGGGGCTGATGACCTTACCCCGATCGAACCACGGCATCTTCGGAAAGAAGCTGACATTGCGATACTCTCCAAGTTCAGTATATATTGATGTTGCCTCTCAATACACCGAGCTCCCGGGCTTCAACGCGACTCTTTATGTCCGCAGCTTGGATGGAACCATACCCACGTCGTTGTTCCATCAAAAACTGCCCTTCTGAACCTGGATTTGGGTTGAAAGAGTACACGGGACGTTAAGCAAATATTGACGGATAAATCTCGTGATTAGCGGAGGGAAACTCAATGACATGTGTGCAGGGTTTTGACGGCAATGACCGTCGTGGTTGATGATTGCAGTGCATGATGGCATGATGGCTGCTTGAATTGCTGCTACGAACCCTCGATTCTGTTCCCAAGGATGCAAACGGCTGGTATTCGACTGGAACTATCGGCCACGATGACGGTGTCAGTGTGGCAAACTCTCCAGGTGACTTTACTGGGCTGTTCGCTGAAGCTATCCGCTCCAGACTCTGTTCGAGCGTCGAAGATATTTTGACGATATCCCCAAGGGCAGATACGGCAACCTATTATGATGATGGTGACACGTTTCCGTGCCCAATGCTCCCTCAGGACCAAGTATGCTGGGTCGCACGCAACTATCTTGAGACCCTTTGGGGTTTCAACAACAATATTTGATTTGATACGAGGCCTTCAAGGCGTGTTGTGTTGCATTGTGTTCGGCCACTAATTGTCGCCATGTACAGCTGAGATCGGCGAGCCAACTCTGCAGGCATTTGAATTGGTTCTCAATTCTTCTGTTACCACCGGATCGACATTCGCGATTGTTCAAGCTACAAGAAGCACAAATCACATCTATAGGTTCCAGCTGCCCGTATCAACGTTGCTCTTGTCAAGCGTCCGAATCGTTTGTACTTGGAGAGCGTGAAGCAATAGACGAGAAAACGGACCGCGGTTGTCGGGTTTTGAGTCGACCACATTGTTGGCACTGGCAAAGCCTTTACATCGTTGTGTAGCAACACTGCGAGATCAATCCCGTCCATCACAAGATTGCCGTGGTCATCAAATGACGATCCTCACGCCGATGTGTCAGAATTCCTGGTCCCAATGGACTTGAGACGACCAATTCAATTTCCTCAGAATGCTTTTGATTGTCTCACGCTTATTGTCGAGTCCAAGAGGGAGGGCACAATCCGCTCATAACGAGTTGGGAACAGGCTGTCTGCGCTCGCCGACGAAGCAATTCCAGCTGCTCAATGGTGGACAATCCAATCAAATGCTTGGAGTTGGTGCCCAAGAAGACCAGAATGCCAGTCAGACCGATATCGGACTCTGTTGTGCATCGCTAAACAAGTCTTCCGCATCATTCCAGCCCGCAGATGGCAGCCTGTGTCGCCGCAATGTACATCGTACGCCGTGAAGCCAGTGGGATCGGAGGAGGAATGGGATCGGAGGAGGTATGGAATCGGAGGAGGTATGGATTCGGAGGAGGTATGGGATCAAGGAGGTATGGGATCCGTGAAGGAGCTTGTCGAACAGTGTTGGAGCATCACTGGCATCTGCAGAAGCTGTTGTGGTATCTGTCAAGATGTGCAGGTAATGACCGCGCTTGAAAAGGTGCAGTCTTTCCATCCAGGTTGACCGGTGGGACAAGGAAATGTGTCAATCCTGGACTCAATGGAAGATGTGAGCGAGATGCAGGAACAGTAAATCTCCTCTTCTTTTACCTAAACGGAAGAGCGCTGATCGAGATGCGGGATGTCATGCGATAGGAGCGACGGATAGATGAGGGCGAGTGAAAATATTTTCACGTCAGCTGGGGTACTACAAGTGTATAACTACAGTAATTCCTATGATCCCATCGAGATCAAGTAATGCGAGCCCAAGTTTTGATTGAAAGTGGCACAAGTAGCGGTGACGTCTAGGCCTGACCATCTAAAGGTCAGCCTAATGGATCCCCTAGGTAGGTACGTTTCGGGGTGTAAAGGCACGCCGAGCGAGGTGAAAGGGGCGAGTAAGGTTAAAGGGGTGAGCGAGATCAAAGGGGCAAGGGAGGTTCAAGGGGGTGAGCGAGGTCAAAGGGGCAAAAGGCACCCCTGGAAAGGCTGCAAGAGGGCACCCAAGCCTTGATTCAGTTTCAGTTGCCCGGGCGGCTTTGCGGCCGAGGTCCGCGCAGGCTTGTCAGTGGTGGTGGGCTCTCCAGGCCCAGTAGGAGCCCAGGTGGTGGTTGGAGCCCAGGTGGTGGTTGGATTCCAGGTGGTGGTTGGATTCCAGGTGGTGGTTGGATTCCAGGTGGTGGTTGGATTCCAGGTGGTGGTTGGAGCTCAGGTGGCTGTTGGGTGGTATGTTGGGGTGCTGGCTCTTGGGCACTGACCTTAAAGTTGGCCCACGTCCCAGACCTTTACGCGCCCAGAAACAGCCCATGACCCGTAAATGATTCGCTTGATGATTACATGCCTACCTAGCTAGGTAATCTTGGGGCTTGTCTGGGATCTGTGATTAGGCGAGGTTCCAACCAAGACCAACTTTCAATTCCCCCCCAGACTCACCTAAGACCCACCTGAAACTCACCTGAAACTCACCTGAAACTCAACTGAAAAGTGAGCGAGCCACAGTCGGGCCTCACCACCGATGGACCACGATATTGTCCCGCCCGCAAAAGACAGCGGCCGCAATTAGGCAAATAAGACTCCTCTGACGCTTCGTGATACTTTTCAAGACCACCTTATCACCCCTCGCCCACGCCCCCGACTATGCTCGAGTATCTCGCCGAAACGATGCCGCGGTCAAATTTTCACCGCGGTTGAGTCTTCACCTCCACCGACCTGAAGCCCTCTGTTACCTCGACTCACGACTCACAGGTACGTCAGAGAAGAATTAAGACGACAATGGGATACGATGTATACGCGCACCGCGACTGAGAACCCCTTTGTTCGGCAACTTCACATCGATTTCAGAACCTCAGATCCGCTCTGCGCCCCACGACCTCTTCCAAAGTGAGAAGTCGACACCATACGATGGACCCAGAGCGTCATCTGAGCGCTCAGTGTCGCGACCCTGCGCTTGACATCAATAATCCTCGTGAGCCTGGTTGACGCCGAAAGCAGCGAATGATCACCTACGGAGACGACACCTTGAGAGAAATTTGAGAGCGCCCGGTACCCTCGATCGAAGACGACTCTATCATATCCAAGACACATCACCTTCCTGGCCGCTACCCTAGCGCCACCTCTCCAGGTCTACAACCTCGCATCTCTCGTCCTCGACAACTCCCGGCGGCCTTTGTCTACGCCTCCAACCGCACTCCTGATTCCTGACCGTCCTCCGCCTCCACCTCATGAACCTCCAGTCAGACAACTCTCCTCGCGCTATCCGACCTTGGCCCTCATACCAGGCAGCGAAGCGATGGAAGCTCAAGTTACGGATGACGAGGAGGATGTGCACAGAGCAGGGCAAGTCGTGGACACATCCAAGGTGGAGATCAAGCGTCCGTCGCTTCCTTTACACCATGAACAGACGAAACCTGTCTCCGTTAAAGGAGGACTGGACATCCGTTAGCTCATCCGGTGAAGGATTGACGAGAACGGAGAGACGGTCCCAGAACGCACAGTGGATTCGCCACCGGACGACCTGTTGTTCCAGCATCTGCCCGCACCTCTCATCGATTTCGCCAACCGCCATCCAGTCACCTTAAGTCATATTCCGAGGAGAAAGCAAGGCCGTCGAGCCCAATACGAATACAACCTGGAAGAGCAGAGTCTCTAGCTGTGGCATTGAAGAGCCAGAAGGCCTGGGAGAAATTGACTGCGGAGACAAATGCGAAGATCGCTCAGTACAACCAAAGCTTCAGAGATTGGAACAGGGATGGAGATGCTCTGGAGTCCCGTGTCGCCGCCCTTGAAGCTCAGCTTGTCGGGAGAGGCTGAATAGAACAAAGCCCTAAGAGCCGAGCCCAATACATTGCCTCTTACTTCGGCAGTCCGAGTCGCTGTCAGACGCTGTCAACTCCCTCAACACCGAGACCTCCGAGCGGAAGCGCCTTGAGGAGGTTTGTGATCGATGGCAGAGCAAGTCCGAAGAACAAGATCGAGCCATTCAAGACCTACAAACTCATATCTCTAAACAAACCGCCGGACGAGCAGGTGCCCACAGAGAACCTCCTGTCGAGTCATTCCGCTACCTCGATACTCGTGCACAGCCTCCTTACCCCCAACCCCAGGAAGAGGGCTATGATATTGCTCGAGACCTCAACGACTACCACTGGCGACAACCGACCCCAGCCTCACGCTCAAGGGTCGCTCAGCGCCCTGCCTCCGCTCGTACCTCTACGGCCGATGAACGTCCCCTGGGAGGAGATCAAAGTCTGAAGGTCCGCGAACCGCGAGAGTTCAAGGGTGAACGCGACGATTACCCACAATATCGTCAGCAGTTGGTACACTTCATGAAGGCGAATGCATCAGTCTGGCGAAATCAGGGGCCTGGGTCGGAAGTCCTCGTTATTGCCCCAACTCTCGTCGGCGCAGCTCTTATTACCGCTGTGCAGTATATCCCTGACTCTGCTTGCAGACGCAGATAAAGTGTGGCGCTCCGCTGCCGAAGCTCTCGAATCTTTCGACAAAGTCTACGCTGAGCGACACCGGGACAAGTCAGCTGAGATCGAATATGGTAAGCTCTCCAAGAAAGACGATGAAACAGTCACAGAGTTTGATGCGCGGTACCGACGTCTTGCGATGGTGCTCCGGACCAGAGTACAGAGTCCTCCCCCTCGTCGAACGATCAACCGATCCTCCCCATTGCAGAATGTCTTCCGGGTGTCACAGTTGCCACCTACATGGCGGCAAAACCCGTCGGTGCCTCTGACCTGGTGCGGATGGTGGAGTTCTTCGTTTCCGGAGGCGACCGAAAATTGCATATGCTTACTCGGAACGACCGTCTGACCAACACCTTGTCAAAACACGTCTTTCAACCGTGATCAGATGATCCAAGAGCCTCGTCGGAGTGGCCCCGGTACCCGTTGAGCAATTTGGAATTGGCATGTGTGGTGTCGCTTTTGCTGAATGAGACGTTTGGCGACGAACATCCACCTGCCCGAGAACGTCTTGATCCACGACTTCACACAGAAACTTGACGAGCGTCAGTGGCGAAATGTCAATGGTTGTGAACCAGACTCCGACGACGACCTTATTGACTACTACGAGAAGAAGGAACGCAAGATTCTCACCAGTGGCTGGCGTAAGAAGACGAAGCAGTCTCTCCTCCCCAAGCCCACCAAGAAGGTCAAGTTCTCAAATCAAAAGGTCTCTAGTTGCGAACGACTTTCCTGAGCACCTACCATCAAAGACGCTAAAGTCAAGGTCGACCTTCAGGCTCGAAATTCTTGTTTTGACTGTGGCAAAGGCGGATGCCGACCCGGTCGCCCTGAATGCAAGCTCACCAAGCATGATGAGAATGTCTCTGCAGTGCAAGAAGACGATGGAACCTCCGACTCGGGCCAATCCCACGTTCCCGATTCTGAAACCGAATCTGACTATGCCTCCTCCGATGAGTCTGTAAGCTAGTCGGCCCGAGTCGTGAACGCGCTCAGGACTCGTGAAAACCACTGCCAATGCGTGATAAAGACCAATGCGATGGTCTCACTGAAGACGACACCACCGGTGAGACGATTTCCTTTATGGTCCTTGACCCTTGAAAAGGTTGATCACATTGTTCTTGACTGCACGGTGGGTACCCGTTACCCAGGAGCACCCCAGGCGATTAAGGTCCCCTTGACTCAACCCATTGAGCCCTCGAGGACTATTACCAGTACTGCCGTGATTGATACTAGCGCTACTACTTGCTTCGTCTACAAACGTTTTGTCAAAAACCAGCAAGGCCTGGAATCGTTCATGACTCGGCTGCCAAAACCTCGAGCAGCGTCTATGGCCGATGAGAGTAGGTCAAGAATCTCACATAGTATCGAACTCGATCTGGTGATCGGACAACACAGCGAGCCAATCGTCTTTACGTGTCGTACCCCGATTGAACTATCCCATGATCCTTCGTATGGCCTGGTTACAGAGGCACAACGTGATCCCAGATTGGCGAGCACGATCACTTACTTTCTCTCACACTCGCTGTGATGGAGCCTGTTTGCCCTGCCAGGTGGAATGCACCCTGCGAGATGGAATGTGCCCCTTCAGATGGAATGCACCCTGCTCGATGGAATGCCAGATGGAATGTACCCTACCAGATGGAATGCCAGATGGAATGTACCCTACCAGATGGAATGTACCCTACCAGATGGAATGTACCATACCAGATGGAATTCACCCTTCAGATCGAATGTCATGGAATGTACCCTTCAGATGGAATGTCCCCTTCAGATGGAATGTCCCCTTCAGATGGAATGTGCCTGGCCAGCTGGAATGTACCTTCAGATGGAATGTACCCTGCCACATCAGATGGAATGTGTCCTTCAGACGGAATGTGCCCTGCCAGATGAGATGGAATGTTCCCTGCTAGATGAAATATGCCCTTCAGATGGAATGTTTCCTTCAAATGGAATGATTCCTTCAAATGGAGTGTTTCCTTCAAATGGAATGTCAGCCAGATGGAATGTACGGAGTACAGCTCCCAAGGTTCTCCTGACACCCTGCGGAATGTGATCATTGATGGAGTCTCCAGTGGACCCATTTCACTGACCGAAAGCTGTGAGTCTCTTACAAAAGGAGAGCAGCTTGACTCTGTCGCCTATTTACCACGGGGATACGATAAGGAGACGGAGCCCTTTCCTTTTGTGCAGTCAACCCAGAGGATTTTGATACCTTCATGAAAGGGAAAGGTTACGGTTCCACGACAGATCAAGTACCTCAATGCTACCACGATGAGTGGGAGTTGTTTTCCAAGGAGAATGCTGATGCTCGCCGATGCTCTCCCGCCGCACCGCCCTAGCCTTGACCACGAAATCAAGCCAACAGAAACGGACCCTCACAAGCTCCCGCATAAAAAGCCCTACCCCATGACGAGGTTAGAAGGTGAGGCTGCCCATAAATACACTCAAGAGCACTGATTCAAGGGATATATTCGACGATCGAGCTCAAGTCGTACTTCTCCCATGATATCGGCAAAGAAGCCAGGAGGTGGGCTACGGTTCTGTGTCTATTACCGTGCATTGAATGCCATTACTGTCAAGAATCGCTACCCAATCCCGCGGATGAAGGATCTCCTCAGCCGATTGTGGAAAGCCAGATATTACACGAAGTTGGATATCATTGCCGCCTTCAATAAGCTACGCATCAAGGAAGGAGGTGAGTGGGAAACCGCTTTCACGACCAAGTTCGGCTCCTTTGAATACCTGGTGATGCCATTTGGCCTATGCAATGCCCCGTCATCCCTTCAAGGGTACATCAACGATGCTCTACAGACCTTTTTGGATGTCTTTTGTACGGCCTATCTGGACGACATTCTAACTCACAGTCAAACACTGTAAGAGCATATTAGCCATGTCAAAGGGGTTCTGGCCAAACTACGCAAGAAGGGCCTTTGTATGGACGTCGCAAAGAGTGAATTCCATGTGCGGGAAGTCAAATACCTTGGCCTTGTCGTGTCGACACAAGGCAGTCGAATGGACCCAGACAAGGTCAAGCAAGACCATCCATCCTTGAATGGGCAACTCCACGCACAGAAAAGGATATTCTATCGTTCCTTGGATTTGCCAACTTCTATCGGATGTTTATCGAAGAATTCAGTCGGATCGCTCTGTCGATGACAGCACTAACAAAGACAGATATCCCCTTTCATCGGACCGCCTCCTGCCAGCGGGCTAGGAGGCTTAGTCATCGCCGCTTAGTCATCTAGAAAGGGATAGGGCAATAGTTGACATCATCATGACGACTGTTCATGCAGGCGGCTGCGCACGGACCCTCAATTTTCGGAGCTGAACGTTAGGCACGTGCGCAGACCCCGTGAATTGACCATCCGACCCCAACCTGGAAACCTACCCGGAAGTGGACTCGTCCGATCAGATTGTGGCCGGAGCCTTTTCTCAGACGCACAATCGGGTACTGATGCCCGTTGCCTTCTTTTCAAAGGAGATGACTACTACCGAGTGTAACTACGAGATCTACGACAAGGAGCTGATGGCCATTATCCGAGCCGCGGCCTCGACCAACATCCTCTTCACCTGAAGGGGAAACATCCGCACCAAACTGCAGCTGCGTCGCCTAACAATGACCTTCGTAGCGAAGCCAAACCGCACCTCCGTGAAAAGAACCACAACAAGAAATGGGCAAGAGGGGCTCAAGAGGCTCCAGACCATCACTGCCACAAGCACACATATCCTGAAGACAATTGCCGCAAATGCATGGGCAGGCCAATTCGCCGAGATCAAGATCGAAGGGTCGGTCGGTCAGAGGCCAAATACAAGCATAACCTCCAGAACAAGCTGAGCGGCCACGCCGCGACCTTGGCTCGCAAGGCTTTCCGCAATGAAGTGGTCAATGCCATCGATGGCCTTTTGGCTCATGTCTCCGACACCTCTGAAGAGGAGGAAGTCCTAGACGCTCTGGCTCGGATGTCATTGAGCGTCCCACCCTCGAGCTCTTGCCCCTTTGCCCACTGCGTGCCGACCTTCTTGAGCCCGCCCGACTGCTCTCCTTGGATAAGGAAGATTTAGCCTTGAGGGCAGACCTCAGACCTGGTCAGATGTCGGGCTGATTCGATGCTCGCTTTTTCCTCTTTTGCCATCTGGATTATGATGCAGCAGTACGCACAGACTAGATGAGGGAAGAGACGACGAGTATCGGAGGCATTTTGTCTTCATCCTTGTACACTCTGGGCCATGGATCAACTGGCTGCTGCCGTTGCCCGGCCTTCGAAAAATGGCGACCTGAACTCGCGCCAGTGTTGACCCAGCGAAGTCCATTCAGGTGCTATCCGACCACAGGACGTTCGAATACCTCATGACAACAAAGCAGCTGAATCGGTGACAAGCTAGATGGGGTGAATTCCTGTCCGAAATCCACTTCGAAATCAAATATCGTCCTGGGAAATAAGGGGCAACACCCGATGCTCTTACCCGAAGGCCCAGAGATGCCCTACAAGGACAACAGGATCTCCAAGTTAAACACCAGCACCAAGTGATATCAAAGCCCCATCATCTGCATCCTACCGTGCGCAGGAGGATATCTCCCGGCGTCTCTCCCTCTTGTGCCATATGGCTGATGACTATGTACGTTCCGAGACTCTCCCTGACCAGGTTCGACAAGCCTATCTGCGAGAAGAGCAATCTCTTACAGAGCTGCCGTCATCAGTGTACAGTGAACAGTTGATCGACATTCCATCTGGCTGACATTCCATTCGAAGGGGACATTCCATCTGAAGGGGACATTCCATCTGAAGGGGACATTCCATCTGAAGGGTACATTCCATGACATTCGATCTGAAGGGTGAATTCCATCTGAAGGGAACATTCCATCTGGCAAGTAACATTCCATCTAAAGGGTACATTCCATCTCGTCTGGCAGGGTACATTCCATCTGGAGGGTACATTCCATGTGGCAGGGCAGGGTAGCGGACACGGTACACACTGCTCTGGCACGACCGCTGGCAAGAAATTCGGTGTCGCCAACAAGGCCAATGTCTACGCCCTGAAGGTGCAGACTGTCGTCTCTCGGACAACCAAGTGCTCCACCGAGGGAGACCCTGCGCTCCTGATGGCGACGAACTACGGTTGGGGCTCCTTCAAGCCTTCCACGATAACTCACTCGCAGGCCACCCTGGTAGGAGCAAGACTTTTGCCAGCCTGTCCCGTGTCTACTACTGGCCCGGGACGCTTGAAGACGTCCGCCGCTACGTCAAGAATTGCCACGTATGCCGTCGCTCGAAAGCCAATCGAACTGCCTACTCCGGTACCCTGATGCAGCTACCTATCCCTCTGTTACCATGGCAAGAGATTGCCCTCAACTTCATCGTTGAACTCCCAGGAAGCAAATAGCCTCTGACGGAGGTCTCTTCTGCGAATCCCCTAGTAGTAACGAGAGGTCACGTCCTCAACGTGACTCCGACTTGTTAGACGGCGCAGCCTGGAGGCTGTGCGCCCCGTGGAGACTCGTGGTTTACGTTGACGATCCCGAATCTCCGTCTGCAGTGGATCATTATTACCGGTTACGTGCTTGGAGGGACTACGGTGAGCTTCCCATTCACCTTTGCAGTAACTTGGTGGTAATGGATCGATTCTCCAAGTGAAGATATTATATCCCATGTCTCAATATGGCCTCTCCTCTCAGCGTGGCACGGCTCTTGTTGCGAACAGCTATCGCGAGGCACGGCGTCCCAGAATATATCACCTTGGATCGAGGACCTCAGTTCACGTCGGTGGTATGGGACGGACTCTGTCGACGCCTCATAATACGCAAGCGAATGTCAACTACTTGACCGTTCATCCAGAGACTGGTGGTCAATCAGAGAGCTCTAATCAGATCATGGAGCAATACATGCGTGCCTACTACAACTACCTGCAAAACGACCGGGTAGATTGGTTACCCCTGGCAGAATTTGCCGCCAATACTCACGACTCTGGAACAACAAAAGTGTCGCCATTTTACGGCAAACTGTGGATTCCACCCACGATTTGGTATTGAGCCCGTCAGCCAACAACCATCAATGACGGCCCCAGCAGCTCTTAACGCTGAATTAGCTGATCAGTTCGCTGAAGGAATACTCAGAGTGCTGTTCACTCCGCCCTGAAAGAGAAGATGGCATGTACTCAGGCCAGCTATGCGGAATTCGCCGATCGACACCACAACGCCTCCCCAGCTTACAAGGTCGGAGACAAGGCTTGGCTGAACGCGAGGAACATTCGCACTGAGCGCCCGTCAAAGAGGTTGGATGCGAAGAACTTGGGACTCTTGGAGATATCAGAAGTCGTCAGCTCCTCATCTTATCCATCTGTGGTGTGACCAGTGGATGCCTGGGTCTATAAACCAGTGTCTGGTATGTTATTTACCGTCTCTTTCCCTTGAAAAAGCCTCGGTAGCATGGGAAGGTTGCTGATATCGACGACTTCTCTCTATACAGTGGACCATACACGCTTTATCCCGAATGCTTGCCGACTCAAGCTCCCATCGAGCATGAAGATCCACGATGTATTTCATACAAGCCCTCTTCTTCACCCAGATATGAACGACCCATTAACGTTACCAGGTCAGTCTCATCCTGCTCCTCCACCTGTGGTGACAGTCCGAGACGAGGAGCGAGCTGAAAGAAGAATGGGAAGCCGAAGATATCCTCGACTCGTGTAAGACAGACAGGACAACACCGGGGGCTGTGGGCTTCGGAGGATCACGCAAGATGCTTTGTCGGCCCACCATCACTCTCCCTTACGATCTTGTGTGAACGAGGTACGAGGACTGTACTTGGCCAGTCAATCAGTCAGTAAAACCGTCAACCTACCGATCCGCCCATCTGCTGGCCGTACACCTCAACCAATTCCGGCGCTGTCGTGACGGGGTACCGCTCACCGGCCTTCCAGACATCCGCAGTCTTTGTCTCTTGAAGGCCAGCTGGTTCCAAAACAGCATCAGCGTCCATGACTGATCCGAATCACGCACCGCTACAGCAACGCACACTGCCCGCCACGGAGGAAGAGCAGTCTCCAGTACCGCGTGAGCTCCGAGTCGTGGTCGCCCAGGCCATCGCATCCGAAGCCCTGGTCCGGGTGTCCTTGTGCATCCCTCGCCCAAGCCGGTAGGTCTAATATCTCCATGAGGTCTGGGTATCTCTCAAAAGCCTGCAGGCAGATGCTGACGGAGGGTTGGCCTGAATTTAGCAGTGCGAAGAACGCCTGAGGGCTTTGGAGTACAAAACCTACACCGAACCTAGCTGGCAGGACTGGAGGTCTGTGCTACCAGGATGCGACGAACCGATCAGAGACTCTCACGAAGCCAACCAAGCAAAACCAGGTCCCCCGTCCCCTCCCCGCAGAAGTATGATGTCGAGACGGCAACAATGAAAACTGTGGACACTGGTAGAGAGCCCAAGAGACGGATCAGAGACGTCGAGAAAAGGAAACAAGCGCAGAAAGCATGACTTCTCTGCCGAAGGAAGACACGTCTTCGAGGGCGAAGACACCGTTTCTGAGGAGGTAATGCCACGGTCGCTGGAGACATCTGGTCAAAATATACGCTGCACAGTCACATATCAAAGTCACGTGAAATGGGCATGACAGCATCGTCCTGGGCAAATCCAAATATGGGGCAGCATTATGACGCCGCACAACAGCACAAGAGTCTCCCCATACTGAATACTGCGGGAATACTTGGTGGATGGTCAACCATGTAGTCCCCCTGCGTATTGCAGACCTGGTTGACCTTTGTCCCTCGAGCAAAGGCAAATTCTTCTCGTGGCCTCGATTCCATCTGGCGTGTCGAGCCAACGTCTCACTCCGGTTTCCGCAAGGACTTCCTCTCCTTCAGTCGCCCCAGTGGCGGGTTTCTATCTATCTCACCTTGTCGCGAACGACTGCAAGAAAGCAGCTCACGAGAAGCGCGCCAGATCTACCAGACGTCCTTCAGTCCGAAACAAGACTTTTATGCATGCTGAGCATCAAAAGATCAGCCATCTCTAATGGCAACCCAGAGGATCGCCAACATGCACTTACAGGGGTTCGCCCTTGTGAACAAGCTCATCTCGTGGTTGCCAAATCGGGCTGCCCTGTTTATCTTCATACTCGGTCGGGTCGCAACATGGTGGTATCTCTTCTTCAGGTCTGGTGCACTGACGGCTTCCGATTACAAAATTTGGCCTGTACTTCCGGCCATTGGTAACCGGTGTTGATGAATGCTTGTCACTGACCGACAGTGATATGTTGAGTAGGACGAATCCGCATCAGTGTGGATTGGACGGGCGTAACTGGCGTCCTTTTGAAGGATCAGATATCCTGGTTGGTTGTCCACCCGGCTGTTCAAAAGTCATTCTTACCAAAGCAATCACCATCGGCAATCAGACCGTTGATCATCGCCCCCTCGTCATTGGGGGCCGGCAAGGTCAATGGTTCTTCCACCACCTATCAAGGAGATTCATTTGTTTGTGGCGCGGCGATTCATGCTGGCCATATTCCAAGATTTTTATGGCAACTGCGGCCTGCTCCGTCGAGAGAGAGAGTCTCGAAAATTTGTAGGAGATTCGCGAAACGGTATCGACAGCCTCAGTTTTGATTCAAGCTTTCCCCTCTCATTTTCTTGAGATCAATATCGTGTAATTACAAAGACCCTCGTTGGAAACTGCTGACGGTGCCCTTGACTACGAACCTACTTCTACCATCGACGACGAAGTCGCCCTCGGAACCTTTCGCTATCGTCCTTGCCGCGGTCTCGATCCATGGCGCACTTATGTCAGACCCTCTGGGTGAGCCCGCGATTTCGACCTTCGAGGATATAATTTGTGCCGGGCTAGGAAGATTCCTCCGAGCTGGGCACCCTTACAGCCGTCGTATATCGGTCTTGGATCTGCAACACGGACAGAGTGAGACTGGAGAAATATCGCTACTGGACCGCGTGCGTTCTCAGGGTCTGGAGTGGTGCACTCTCCAACGTCTTCAAGCAGCTTATGTCCATGAGGGAAGATCGAAGGTCGACTCGTCCTCTCGATCGGGCTCGGTATGGTGACGTTCTTCGTCGTTAAACCGGCCCTCCATTTTTACAAGAGGGGTCACATCCAGCACTTGCCGACGTATTACCTCTCAATTGCCTTGGGTCTCGGTATGGCACAGGCCGCCTGCCACCGTACCGGAGTCTACCTTCATTTGCACCACTATATATGGCTGATACCGTATTGCCAGGCACAAGTACACTTTGTCTCCAGTCTTCATACTACCAGGGCCTGCTTCTTGGTATTTACCACAACGGGATATTTCATCGGGGGGTTTGATGACCTTCTGGAAGTCCAGATGTCCAAGGTCCTGGAGCAGTCGCAGGATGAACCGCCTACGATTCCAACTCCATTTATCGACGGGTCGCTAATACTCTTCGAATGGCCATTTCATTTTGCTGGAGCTGCAGGTCTAAGCATCCTTGTAAATGATGTTCTTAGGTTTCAGCAGTTTTTCGATGACGAGCGGGCCATACGCTTCGTGTGGAATCGAACCTCACATACTCCTACTCTGTCCTTCTACTTTCGGGTTGGTCGGATCATGGAGGATCCATATAGAGGATCGACACTGAGTGGTTTCACGTCCAAGGCTGGTGTCTGGCGGCAGGATGGAACATGCATGGTCGAGCTCATAAAGGTCGAACCAAAGTCGAAGCTCGGCAGTCTCATCCCCTTCAGAAATTGACACGGTACATCACTGAGTCCATGAAAAAAGGGGATTGACAGGGAAAGGGCTCATGAAGCTGAAGTAAGCATCTTCACCTCGGCTCGACTCCTTTCCAACAGAAGTCGCCGGTTCATCCAACAGACCCTCAGAAAGCGGTATCAACGGGCTCGGAAGCTTGCCAACCAGACATCTAGCCACTGGAAAGATCAAGGGTTTTGTCTGATTGTGCTTTGGAAATAATACCCAGCGACGCTGTGGTAGGTAAAGTACAATATCGTGAGGAGATGGGTGCAGGCAGCGTTCCCGATGCTCAAGGTGCATATTCGGGGTGACCTCGATCGAACCCGAGCGTGTCGGTCGCCACGACAGCGAAATGGTGATTCCGGATCCACTGGGCACTCTCTTCTGTGGCTTCGAGGCCGACGAATGCGCCCCTTTTTCGAAGCTGCTTCGGCCTCTTGCTCCTTGATACTGGCGTGGACATACATGCCAGTGGTGAATCCCGCGCGAAGAATGAGGATGTCCCCGTCGCGCAGCTGCGTCTTTGGACGGACGCTTCGACTTCCGCGGCGCGCGTGTGATGCGAGCATGTCCATTGCTGAGAGTTTTCTGCTCCCAAGCTTGATGGGATAGACCTTTGGGAGAGGACCTTGATCAATTTTCTTCTTTTTGGAATCATCAATGTGGCCTGGGGGAGATGAAAGAGTGTTGTCGCACGTGGCGACGCTTGTCACCGACATCTCGGAAGAAATGGCTTCCCAGGCATCCACAACCGACATGGTCCTTCGGAACCGACAGAGATTGGATCGCCGATGATGACATGTATCAGCGGCCGGAGCATTCCCTGAGGGCTTTACTTCAGGTTCGTTTTGCTCTTGTCATATGTCGCAGTCTTCGACCAGTGCTCACATGTGTTGTTTTCCAGGTCGAAGCATCTGATCTAAACTGCTCCTCGAGGGGATATGCAACTCACACAAAAGCTCTTGAAGCCATTGACTCACCAGGCGACAGTTCTGAGCCAAACAATGAAAGAACAGTGGTATAATTGCCGCCGCATTTTGAGCCACGAAGCTCCACCACGCGCCCCATGGCCTGGATGACTTCCACCGACGGCGTGTTCACTGATGGCGGTATGCTCGCCTCCACAGTGAGCTAGTTGTCCCTGATCCGAGCGTTGTTCTCAGCTTCATGATCCGAACGAAGTTCTCGACATTTGCCGGGGCCCGACAGCCTGTAACCCAGTTCCGCGTCGCGCCCTTAGCGCTCTCATGATACAAGGAACAAAGTACAATGATTACGAGTCTTGGAAATGAGCGGTATGTGCCGTTGAGTTTCTCCTGTGTATACTCGGGTATTCACTCTATTCACTCTTCTGTCCTGCACACCGGCCCGGAGGCCTCGATCGCACCTTGTGCTGACCTCACTGGCAGAGAGCGGAACAAGGCCATTGATATGTTCCTCGCCATGAGGTGTCCAGGTGTGACTGCATTTTACCACGATTTCTTTTGAATCCTGCCTCAAGTCGTGGAGATGTAATTTACCCGAGTCGGTACCCAGCAGCAAAACCTGCGGCGACAGCGCATGCAGGACGGTTGGCCTATCAACCCTGCTTCGACTTTGGGCTAATCGGGTTGGAGAGGGAGAAGATGTCGACGTCAAGAGGGGTTTTGGGTGAACGACCCTGACCGTCCCGGAGATCCTGAGCGGACCGGGTTCTCTTCCCACGACGCTTCCATGCTTCCTCGAGACACTCTCGCGATGCGAATCCTCCTAATCTTCCGATTCCAGGCCCGAGCCTGACCTAGCAACGCGAATGCTGTCCTCCTCCGACTCACATTTGACGAGCGCAATCACTGGACATTGATGAACTGTCGGTCGTGGAGAATCGACTGGAAGATGGATCGATGCGTCACATCGACCCGTCCGCCATCCCGTCAAATCACAAAGCTCCACGCCCTCTTCAAAGATCCCCCAGAACTGTGCGGCGCAACATACGGTGCGCGTCACATACGACGCCATGAAAGGGAAACGAGTCCGTGTTGTCCGGCTGGCGTAACGTTATATACTAACACCCAGATCTGGAAAAGGCACTCATCTTTCTCTTCGACTTCGGCTTTATCGAGCACCGAACAAATGATTGGCGTCAAGGGATACCCGCGAAAGCTGCTTCCCTGCCGGGCCGCCCAAGATTGGTGACAACGCATCGAATCTGCCACTGTCAGTCAGATCCTCTTCTTCGCCGTATGTCTGCTCCGCGTCGAGGACGAAAATCACCCAGTCTGCAAGCTTGCAAATGTCCGGACGACTACGATACTGTCCCTAGAGACTAATGGGATTCTCCTTTGAGCGCGTCCGTTCCGTTGAGGTTCTCGATTCCGGTTCCGCAGGCGGACCCTGCCTGAAACTTTTGACTGATCCCCCGTGTCAACATCTAGATTATCAAGGAAGGCGAATTGTTCACGTCCTTGCCGTAGCCAGGGCTGCTGACTCTTCGCTCGTTACAGATGAGTCTCGGAGGGATGACCTGACCTGCCTCGTCGCTAGCAGGACGAGTCTTTTTTGGCGTGCAGAATGTGACGCCCGTGCTCGACTCGACTGCACTCCCCGAGATGATCGAGGAGATGATGATGAACATCAACCACAGGCGGCGTCTTCTGCTCGGCGGTCAGCTGCGCGCGCGGCAGATGATTAGGCCACGACTGCAGCGGCTCCATCCTGCTCGACGCGTCCATGGAGCGGCATGGCATGGCATCTATATGGTACAATGAGTTCGAGAGGTAATCGGAAAAGGGGCGGTACACCCTCTCTCGTTGGACGCGTACTTGGGGAAGGGTGCTTGTATCACCCCGTCTGGGCCAGTCAGCCAGAAGCCAACATCCAGACACCCAGGGGGGAACAGAATTCTGTCCCCACTATTAGGGTATTCTGCCCGGATTTCGTTCCTCACTAGAGACGGAATTCTGACGGCCCCTTGCTGCCAGATGAAGCAGGAAGAAGCAAGACAACAATTTACGCGCCAGCAGGCAGGCGGCTCAGCAGCAACGAGAGCAACAAGGTGGATAACCGCGAGGACAACCACGAGGACCACCGCTATTCTTCTACACGACTACTTGATCCGGTTTTGACGGGGGCCTGACATACACAATGACGTCTTGGTCATCCACGCTAGCTTCTCGCGGCGAGGGACTTGGGAAGAGAGCGCAAGCAATTTATTCCTCGTCGTGCTCCGCTGCCAAAGCAGCTATGAAGCGACACCTGTGTCTCTGAATTTGCGTTGCTCCAGTGCCACGTTGCAAGTTGCCTTGATGAATGGCCGGCATATGAGAGCCACGTTTTGACAGGAGCGCGAACCGTCGCTGGAACACCACCTGTGGAGACGACCTCATTCATCCGATGAGAAAATACAACGTCAAGCGGATTTCAGGGATTTCTTTCGATCTGGCACTGAGTCAGGTTGAAAAGACTTGCGCTGCTCGCCTTTGACCGTTGCAATGCTTACTTACTCACTCACAGTACTTTCTATCTACCCACCTGATGAACGGAGGGCTCACAGCAAAGGAGCCCTGGATCCGACCAAAGGCACGCCGATGGCCAAGTTGTGTCAAGGAGTGTCATGGGTTGAACCCAGGACAAGGCTTGGGTCTGGCGAACCAGCGCCAAGACTAACTCCAGGACTAACGCCACCTCCGAGACACGCACGGTGCAAGGGATGCAGGATCCTGGCAACTGAGACACCGTACGCAAGGGAAGACAGACAAAGTGTAAGAGGAATGCAGGGCGTGTACGAAAGAGGAAGGACAAGAGAGAAAGGGGAAGACAATGGATATCCTTTACGGGGGAGCGTACGATATAAGGAGAGAGAAAGACGACGTTGTTCCTTCTTCCTCTCTCCTCAGATTTATCCTCCTTGTTACTAGGTTGGCCAGCTAGTTGCAGAACTCTTTCCAAACCCTCACAAGGAGGAGGGAGAGAAGAAGAACATGCAAGTCGGTACAGCCTTCATACCCCGGATGGTCGGACTCTGCACTTGGCCTCTCTTGGACTGACGACCCGGTATGTATCAGCCGCAAAGACTCGCCATGACCGCCCCAACACAAAGGTGGTTATTCACTGCTACTCGTCTCGAAAGGTTCTTTCCTCCAAGTGAGGGATTCCTTCTGCAAATCTCTGGCTGGCAGCGACCTGTCTTACAATATTACTCGTCCTTGGAAACATGTCACGCCCTTTCCATCCCATACGAAAGTCATCACTATCCCAAACCAGTATCAAACGTTGTTCGAGGGCGAAGTATTCAACATCGGCAACGGCGGCATGTCTGACCGCTTCTGATCCCCAATCTCCAGGAGGCCCATCGATATCTGAGACTGTATACCTCGACGGTACCAATCGACGGCCTCCTACACTCCAATCCCGGAGACTACTACCCTCGCTGAGACAGTCCCGAGCGCTTGGAAACAACTCGATCTCAGCTTGACACACTCGAACCTCTGCGGATTCCACAGTCAGCTTTGACGGCCAGATAAGAAGTCAAACAACAGATTGTCATGATCGAGGCTTTTGTGGCGAGAAGCGAGAGGCACTCCGGATCTCCTTCCGTTAAGCGGTGGCGGGGAGGGGCAGGGTGACTGAGCAATGCGCGACCGACACATCTAACCGTGTCGGGATCTCTTTACGCCATCCGGAGAGGGAAACGTGGCCTTTCCGCAACATAAACATGGGCTTGCGACCCAGCCAACCCAGCTCCTTGGAGACCAACAGAGGCTTGTCCTTGGGAAAGAGGTAGCGCGCCTGGTCGAGAGGATATCTTGACCTGATACGAGCGTGTCCCAGACGTTGGCCGACCATACAAGGAGCGCTTCGGCGGCAGGTTGCATTTTATCCTGTCCGAAAAAAGTAATCACCGACACATTATCGTTCGCTTGGAGACAGGGACTTAGACCCTCTCATCTTGACTGTGACGCCGTGAAAAGATGTGGTCCGAGTTCGTTGGCTATCTAATGTGGCGGACACGAGTGAGGCACTCGAGGGCGGCAATGCCACCACTCAATCTCCGATCTTTGTGCTCAAGGCCCATCTGATCGACCGCAATGGACAGGTAAATGGCCCGCCAACCAGAGGACATTGCAAGGTGTGTCAAGAATCAACCGTCGTTCGGTCGACTACTTGGCCATGGCCAACCTCGATTCCCGGCACGACTGCATGAGTATGCGACATGTGCATTGAGACATTCGGATGGATGCTCACACTGGATACATGCTCCCGTCGGACGAGCCTTTCGATCTCGCCGCCGTCAATGAACTCACAACGCAGGCCTGGGGCTACCCCCAGTTTTCATACTGGGAATTCTTCCTGGGGCCCGATGCTTCCGAGAGGCTGCGTGTGGTTCTTTTCGTACCAGGATCTGATACTAACGACACTTGGTCAAGACCTCTTTGCCTACTCGGTACTCCTTACTCGTTACTCGTAACGTTGGGCAAGCAAGCAAGCAAGTCCACCCACAGCTGCATAATGGCTTCGAGGAGATCCCGCGGATTCCACAGCTCAAGACCCCACGAGTGGTTGATCCTGGCAATCACTCCCACGCGGACTACGAACGAGACCTTCGACTCCTACCCTTTCACATTGATGTGCCCTTTGTACTGATTGGGCCTCGCGTCAGGGATTTGAAAAGGCAGTGTCTCAGTTCCAGCGGATCGACGACGTGTGATTTGACAAATTGTCCTCATTGCTCTGTTGTACGTGAGTTTCTGGAGAATCCAAGCGAAATAAGGCTACAAGAATCTTCCGTCATGTCAAAGACTATAGCGCAGTTGGCGACGGTGTAATCGATGACACCACTGCCATCAACAATGCCGTTACTGATAGGTCGCGATGCGGACAAGGCTGCGATAACTCCGGAATATGATTGGAAAAGCCATGAAGAAGGCCGCACCGGCTTTTTAGGATGAACCTGCGGTGTCCTGCTCGCATATGCCTGGGATTATCCATTACTCCAAGGTCTGTTGGCAACGCGTGCTTCCCTATCAACACCCCGACGACCATAAAGTGCACGGCGACGTGTACCACGCACGTGGATCAGACCATCGTCCTGTATGACGAGGACGACAGTTACTGCCGGTGACTGCGTGGCTGCCAGCGGCGGAACTCATATCTACGGCACCTCCATCAGTCGAGGACTTTGTGGCCGATGATACGACTATTCGGCCCATCTCCTTTCTTCAACCACATATGTGAAATCCTTCACCCCTTTGCCGTCCGTTGGATTTTCGAAGCAGCAGAGCCATCCGCGTCCCTTCAGGAGCGACCGAGCGAGGAGAACTTCGCACTTCCTGGACAATCTGAATCTCATCCATTTCGCCCATCTTGACAGTGGCCTCGCCAACACCATGAGGTCGCTGTTACATATCAACCGCCTTCTCCGCAACGATTTCCTTAGGTCGATTCATAGAATTAGCTGGCTCGCCACGCCAGTTAAAGCTGACTTCGATGCAACGCAGTTTGTTCGGTGGGACTTCCATGAACAACAAGCTGATTTGATATTATTGAAAGCCACGTTGACACCAGCTCCGACGGTGCCGTGGCCGGGCAGAAAGAACCATTAGTCGATTGCTCTGTGTTTCTGCCATTATGGATGCTTGTTTGCTTGGGTGTCCCCTTGAGCTGGTTGTTCGCGTATTGGATTGAATTGACGATTCACGGCCTCAAGGAGACTGGAATGTCGACACATCCTTTGAGATCAACCGTGCGTCATTCATTCCTTTGTTTCTAGGAAGTTCCGCAAGATCAATTGGAAGGAGTGGAACACCATCGAGAAGCCAAAGACTGAGAAATAATCCCACACTGCGTGCATCATCCACCACTTGATGCCGAGTCAATTTGAACAACAATTGACCGGCACGCTTTTCCTTCCGCACTGTCTTTTGCGACTCCGTCAAGTCTGGAGAATCAAAATCCAACCTCTCAGCATCGGCTGATCTGAAGCCTCGGCTGAGGTCAAACGAAAGTAAGATAGCCGGCGCGGACACGAATTGAGGTCTGTCTGCTCGTCGAAGCTCGATGGTCCCGTTCCCAGTCACGGTCACGGTCACGATTGGCACCCGGGAACCGCGCACTTGGGTAGCACTGGTAGGAGGAGGAGGGAAGTACAGGTTCGTGTGGAGCCATATTAGACCGTACGAGAAGAATCCCAATTGAACGAACCAACCATGCATCCGCACTGGTGTCGAACGTCATCAACACCGACAACAGATCCGCGCTCTTGGCTGCAGCGGCAATGTCTTTCATCTTCCAGCTCCCCCCTACGGAATTCAACTTGATGGCTTCCCCTCTCTAGGTTCTCCGCCTGGAGAAGAGGCTCATGCGCGAAGTTGACCAACCCCGTCGAGTTGAGCGAGCCTTGCATACTTGGCAGCTCGTTTACGAAAGATTGGACGGTTTTCGAAATCCATATTTCCTCCCCCGAAACCACCTACTACTACTGGTACGAACGATGGCAGACTTTCCCATCGGTGCGGCTTCATGAACCTCACTTCCGCCACCAGATACTCTTCCTCTCGAGGAGCTGACGATCGAGACCTTGAAAGGTCAGCTTTGAGAGACAGACAGTATCAGGCAGGAGCACATACATCTCGGGCTGAATGATAAGTTGCGAGTTCTGCGGACGGTGCACTATAATGTTCCATCTGTCCCGGAGAACTTTCTCGCCAACTTCTTTCTTTCCTTTTTCTTTTCTTTCAACGCATCCTGAAAGCGAGAGGCGAGAGCTCTAAAGCTGCGAGCGACAAACAATCCCCGATAATAAGTCCTTCTGGAGACCTCCAAGGTCGGGGTTACATTCGCCATGATCAAATGCGCGCATAACAGCTGCCAGCCGGGTTGTCTTTCGTTGGGCCGACGCACCGTCACAGGGAAGGATCTCGTAGCGATGGGTACTGTCTTTGAAA
Organism: Fonsecaea monophora; assembly: GCF_001642475.1. Classification (NCBI taxonomy): domain Eukaryota; kingdom Fungi; phylum Ascomycota; class Eurotiomycetes; order Chaetothyriales; family Herpotrichiellaceae; genus Fonsecaea; species Fonsecaea monophora. The sequence goes on from NW_019174026.1 coordinate 43,214, forward strand.
GCCCTGACTGCGAGCGAGAGTGTCAAAGGCATGAAGAATCAAATTGATTCATGCGTATTGATGCTGACTGTCACATTGTTCTTCTATGTGATCTCGTTCTTCGGGTTGAACTCAGGATGACCGGGGAATGCAACGACACAAGTTTCCTTCTCGTCTCTGGCTCAGTATACTCAAGAGAAGTGGCGGGGGATCTGGAATAACAAGCATTTCCCTCTTGCTAAGTGGCAGTTTCTGGACCATCCGTGCATGTCCCTAAGGGAACTGACATGATATTTCCCACCCTCTGTCTCCATCAAATCCTGTCCGAGTGTTCTGCACCTGTTACATCAGCATGATCTCGAGTGTCCCCAGAGAGACAGCGGACTACTTGCCTCAGCATAAGCCCGACGACCCTGGGCTCGCATGACAGTATTCCCAATGGTTGTCACGACTGGGGCATAGAGCCCCTTGACCTCGACTCTTTCATATGAGAACCTTCGCCCTGACTCCAGAATCCTCGAGTCAGGAAAGATATACGGAGTGCAGCGTCACCAGCGTGGCCGAGAAAGTCACGACCACCACCAGTCATCTGGTCTTCCTTTGATCCACCGGTCGACGTCCGGGAACTGAAAAGGCTCAGCGACGTGTCGTCGGCGCGGGATAAAGTTCTGATCGACCCGTCGACGGGCAAGGAAGGCATTGCCACCTCGTTGGATTAGACCTCTGGCCCGTGGCGGACATGATCGACCGGAACGAGGCGTACTTTCAGGCATCCGAGGCAAGGCTGAGGCTGACGAGGCTGAGGTCGGCGAGGCTAAGGTCACTGAGGTTGGCGAGGCTGATGAGGCTGAGGCTGACGAGGCTCCCAGCCTGATTCCCGAGTACATGGACACAAGTCCTAAAACGACATCAGATGTTGATATGGTGGCCTCAGACATCTCCCTCTCTACAGTATTACGCGAGCAACAAAGCGCTGGAAGCGTCATTGCCATCACACATGCGTGCATTCGCGTGATTGGTCAAAGCAGGAGTCACGTCATCGACCTGCGCCCTGGCTGGATATCTACTGCTTCCACTCAGCTGCTGGAATCTTTGACTACTCATTCGTTGTTCAACGCGGCTTGAGCCTAGCAGAAAGATCGCAGGTGCTCGTTGGAAGTCTCGTCCTCATATCCCCGAGTTGTTTACTGCACTTGTCCAAAATCGTGCCATATCAGTCTCTCCTCTTTCGAATTCCACAGCATATTCCGCAAACAGGTCCGGGTCGAGCAGGTCCTCCTCGAGGCCCTGGCAGATCTTGAGCCGGCGGTACAGCTCGTCGATTCATCCCAATCCTCAGTCGTCAAGACGTCAAGTTCCTGCCATAAATCCTCTCCCCCCTGATCGAGCAAGAAATCCACACGCAGCGGAAAGATCCTCCTCCCGAAACGTCAGAAGGAAGACAAGACAAAGTCACACACAGGTCGGACGATACTCAAAGAGATGGATATAAAGATAAAACCCGTCAGATATTAGAGATCTCGGTCGGTCCCGAAGGACAAGCGCACCGGTAGAACAATGGAGCCGGCGGGCACGACGAAGACCACCATCATACGGCTATGACCACCCGCTGTTGGACGAGATACGCACCAAGAAGCTTCTGATCGGACAGCAGAAAAGTGAAGCTTTACCCACCACTCATCACTCTCACATGTCACCCTCCCCATCCATCGCCCTCTTCGGACCGCACACGTGTCGTCAGACGACCCAAGTCGAAAGCCCGGACCCTGTCATGGCAAGCACGAGACCCCTCCACGTCGAGACGGAGACCACCCTGAGAATCTCAACGGTAAAACCCGATATTCTATAGCGACCCGGGTCGTGATCAAGAGATATACGGCTGACGCGGTCTGAGTGGAGAGAAATCGAGAAGCCCCTTAAGTGACCACTGGTACATGTGATGCCCACTTCAAGAAGGCCAAAGAGAGGTCCTCAAGAGACATGTCGCCACGGTCCAGAAGGCTGATCCTGCAAAATCTCAGGTGTGAGATCTGTTGATAAACCTTACTCGCGCCATGACAACCTCAGAAGGCATATCACGGTCATGCCATGGGGTGGAGGAATGGATATTAAGACGAGAAACACGGTAAAAATCAGGGAGAGAACAAGCACAAGCTCATTGAAGGGCGTTCTTGACCAAATGGCTCAGGATCGCCACACACAATCCCAAGCCCTGACCTCATATGCGCAGCCTACAGCCTAATGGAGCGCAGACGGCGCCGTCTTCGCGTACGAGAAGAACGACCTTGTGTCATCGAGTGTACTCTGCAGTACTGTCCTAAATCAAAAGGAGTTGGAAGTCTGGCATGTTATCATGGGTCCAACACAACCAACGTGCATGGAGTTTCTCCGCATGCATACAATCATCGGACACAGCCCTGGCATCACTGGTATGAGGCGGACGTCTGACACTGTCTTAAATATCAACGGTTCGGGGCGCAAGGCTGTGGTGCAACATGACCAATTCTCTTGTGCCCTCGAACACCTCGCAGACCCCTCCCTGACCCCGACCTTCACTGATGAGATCCTCCTTACCCTCCTGCGACATCCAAAATGCGAGCCTCCCTTAGTAATGTCATATTACATTGCTATGTCTCCACCACTGGAAGATCCCGGACATGGAAGGATGACATCAAATCAGGTCACAGACCAGTTGACATCCGCCGGCTGACAGCGCTTGCAACCGATTACACCGCTAGTGGCAGGAGGAGCGTTTGTTGTTTGACTTGCAAGAGTGCGAGGCCTGCGGAGTTTGCTTGAATCGGGACTTTATGGCGGCTCAGCTCGACTATGAGCATGAGTGAGATCCGTTGCTCTGCCTGAATGACACCATGCTCAGCCACCTGCCGGTGCGTGAAGCGGCGAGGCTCAGGTCCACCCTCAGGTCCAAAGATGAAGATGGAAAGTGGTCATGTCGAGATCCAGATCCCGATGTCGATATCCCTGTTGCCCGAGAGAGAGTTCTTCCACCATGGCGCCGTTCGTCGTCGACAATGAAGCCAAAATTGACGCTCTAGTCACTCTCGTCACCAAACGTATGCGGGTAGAGCAGGCCCAGCTGACGTTTGTGGACCTCGAGGGCGTCAATCTCAGTCGGTCTCAGGCACGATTGCCATTATGCAGTTGCTGATGCCACTCAGCCCAGTCGTTGACCAACCTTGTCGACGTCCACCAGCTCAAGGCAAAGGCATTCGACCTCACCACGGTCGACGGGACCGGCCTTGAAATGGTGCTGGATGGAGTCTTCAAACATCTTGACAGTCTTCGACATTCGCAACGACTCGGATGCCCTCTACGCCCACTTGGGCGTCCACGTCGCGGGCATCATCGACCTGCAGGTCATCCATCGGTTATGCCACCAGAAATCCGAGGGGCAAGAATGTCAACGGACTAGCCAAGTGCATTGAGAGGGACGCAGGCTGCCTTCACATCCCAGGCTGGTCGCTCAGCCAAGCTAACGGGTGATGTCTCTTTGCACCCGAGGTCGGAGGGAGGGAAGTATGAGGTCTTCCTTGAAAGACTCATGGCGGACGAGATGCTCAAATACTGTCACAGGAGCAAGGCGTGATGCTTCATGCCTCGCCTTGCGGCGTATCGGTGTATGGCGGGAAGCTGCACTGCAGGCTGGGTGTCGCCGCTCAGCTCCAGGGTATTGTTCAACAGATGAACGTCTTCGGCTGGTCCATGTCATCGGTTTCGTCCAGAGAACATTCGTTCCTCCTGCTTTGTCCGCCGATGTCCGATGTCCCCCGATCCAAGCTTGCTCTTCGACTGGAGCACTTCGATACACCTCGGAGCTTTGCCATCTCTTCACATTGCGAATTGACTGTGTTTATTATCAGTTGGTCGAGCCTCGCGCTGTATCGCAATCGGAAGTTACGCTGCTGCGCTTTTCGATTCTGATCCCTCCTTTTCTGCAAAGAAATCGTCGTCAGTTACTGTCGCTTTGTCTCCGTTGAGGCCGTGCAGACTACATCGAGAAGCGATCAAAAAGTCAGTGGAAGTCGAACACGCTCACTGGTGCTAACGTCCTACTTCTGCTTCTAGTCAATCTTGTCTTTTCATCATCGTTACTGTTGGCCCTTTCAGGGTGCTTTGACAGCGTTGATCAGAATCTCGAGTGCGATGCTCCTGGTGTAGTCGCCACCACCAAAAGGGCGGTCGAACGAATTTCGTCCACCTCGTTTGGTCGGGCCAGGCAGGACCCTAGAGCTAGCTGGGGACAAATCACGAATCATTGAGTGCTCGGTACAGACACGATGGCTGAAACGCCATCATAAAACCCCGACTTTCCCCTTCTACGAGCGAGGTTAATTACCGAGGACATTCAATGTCCAAAGGCAACAGCAGTCGCAGGCTCAGCGTGGGACTTCAATATCACAGTATGCAGGCGGATATTCCGCGCGCATGGCTGCCTCACCTACAGAGGCGATTGATCTCGGACGAACATCCGGAGGACCGTCCATACCACCACAGTCCACAGCCGACCTTTCTCGAGACCCTCGTCGTATTCGGGCCTCAACTTACCTTACCAAAGCACAACAAGATGGCGTGGAATGCACACCAAGCTCGAATCGCAAGGAGAAAAGGCGCAGGAGAAGCCGTCCGACGTGGTGAGTGGTTTGCATGTATCGAAGGTCTCCAAGGAGCAATGAGGCACCTTCAGGCACACCTACACAAACCAGGCAGGGTACCTCCGAACTTGAGGCAGATCTGTCCTTGGGCGTCAACGACATTGCTAGCTGTGCAGACTGCCACATCCGCCGCACCACCGCCTGTCGCAGCCTTGACGTCGTATTGCAGGCTTAACCGCGTCATTGGGGGAGGAGGTGGAGGAGGCAGGATAGCTGCTACGCCTTCTCCATGGCGGACTTTGAAAAGCTGCGGAAATGAGCACACATTCGGTCCGGTCCGTCGAATATCTCGAATACTCACTTTCTAAAATACCATCAGTCAATCGTCTACACGTCTACAGGACAGGGAAAGCACTCACAGGGTTGAAGACCGCGACCTAACTCAACCTCAGGTCTCAGGTTTGTATGCGGCGGAGCAAGCAGTCCACAGCAGTCATTCATTTCGATCGCTGCACAGCCAAACACTTGCGGAGGCGGCTTGATGTGGCCGGGTTTTGGCGAAGAGGCACATGGCGAACTCGCGCTGGAACGTCACTATGCACCCCCTGGGCGCGGTGGTTGTGGCCAGAAGTTTGAATACCAAAGGCGAGGAGAATAGCCCCGGTTCTCACTCACTTCGATCGGTACATATGTTCTTGACGTTGACGATAGAATGATCACTCGATAGAAGATGAAAATGCTATACCAGATTGTGCACGATGACTGTCACATTCGTGATGCCCTGGCCTTTGAGCGATTTCAGGGACACCATGAACGTATAGTGTAACATTACTTACTCATGGGGCTGTTGTGTTCGATCTTTTCTACCTCGGATACTTGAAGATTGGAACCTATGCTGCAGATCATCTAGAGTGCCAATATCGATTCAGAATATTAGATCAATACCACTACTAAGCGACTTGATTACACTCTCTCCGACCACCGAGCCGACAGGCCCGAATACTTTTGAAATGGCTCCACGGGCCAGGGCCAGGGCCAGGATTCATCATGCGGCAGTCTTGCCTTTCGATTCCCACTCTTGCTGGCTGTTAGCCACTGCCGGTCTATTACCACACTACTACAGTATGAAACGTCTTGCTATAAAAGGAGGGCATGACTTTAGTGGCGGTAATTGACTTGCGAGGTATACGACACGCGGGGAAGAGCGAAACGCTTCAAAACACGATAGTCGCGTTGGCAGCAAGTAACCTGAGGAGGATGAATGCAATGCAATCAAGAATGTCTCGAGGTTGTTGCTCTTGTGGCGAACGAGACAAGACCCGCACGGGCTATCTATCGCCCACATCCGCGACGAGCAAGCTGAGCATCACTTCTTTTGCATCCAATCCAGCCTTTGTTGAAGGTCCGTGCTGGACGACATTCATTGACGCCGCTGACGAAGACGAAGACGAAGATGCAGACGATGGATGGCCGGCGCCAACTAAACTACCCGCAATGTCCTCTTGATACCTGTCCCTATTTGGCCGTTGGTACCACTGGCGATATGATATCTAACTACAGTGTCAACATGGTAATAACCCAAGTGGACGAGCGCAGCAGCCGGCGGAAGCACGGGATGGGATGGATGGATGCTGTATATGGATTGGATTTCTGAGACTATCATCTACTTTTGCGACAGCTATCTACAGCAACACATGGATTACAGACCATAAATTGTGCAGGACAGGAGACCAAGACTCATCTTTGTCCCGGTAGTGGTAGTGGTGGAGGCGGGTGACAAGGAGGCATCCAGGATGTCGATGGCGATGCTGGACCTGTCGTACGGTAGAGCGACTCACTCGGCCACTGGACACCCATGATGCTACCGAAAGAGGATGACGGCAAGGAGCAACGACGACGATTTCGAGACGATGACGGTGACAGTGCCGGGGACCCGCGAGGTCGACATCGACATGCAGAACTATCACGACGCCGCCAAAGCAGGCGAAGAAGACACTCGAGGGAAGAGGTGGAGCTTTCGATCCACGAGCTGCCGGGCAAACGATGAGGTTGGCGACGGAAATTGAGGGCCCAACTGGCGAGGTGTACTCAGAGGCCCTATACCGGAGCCACTTGGCGAATTTTTTTGTTGCTCAGCTCCGTCCTCCTCATCTCGTGGCGGAGTTAGTCAGTCGTTGACCTTCTATCAATTGGCGGGTTCGTTCTCGGCACTTCCCACCCAAGGATGTCCATCCATTTATCTTCTGGCTAAAAGCCGTATTCACTTCGCAAGACGCCGGGCAGAAACGACACGCGTGTACTGCTCACGGCACGGCCGTCTGGGAGCCGCCATTGGTAGCGACAAGCGGCATAGGAGAGGCGCGGAGTCGGTTGCCGGAGCAGGTGTGCGGGTAGGGACAAAGCACGCAAGGGGACCTCCTTTTGTGTACAGGATTGTCACGGATCTTGTGCTGATCGCAGCGGAAGCTCTGGGTGGGGTGGTCGCCATCGAGTGTGTCGCGAGACTCGGCCTAAACTCGATCATTGAGCGCCAACACATTGCAGAAGTTTTGGGAGAGCTCATCATCTCGCAGTGGTGCAGGGAGCTCAGGTGCCGGGCCAGACGGAATCTCAAATTCTCGGCTTGATCCGATATGTTGAAACAGCGTCGGACTGCATTAACCGTCTCCATAAGAAGTAGATTCGATTCGAGGTTATTGCGAGGACGGTGGCGCTCTTATAGTCGAGGTCCTGGAGGAAGAAGAAGAAGAAGACGCGAGGAGACGAGATAAGACGAAACGAGGTTTGCAAGCCGAGTCGAGCCGAGGAGAAGAGATAGAGAGAGAGATGGGCGCATCGATGGGATCGGACTGAGGTTGGAATGCTTGCAACTTCCTCCTCTTCATGCCAAACTATTGAGTATATGCTTCCTCTGTGCGTCTCTTTCGATCATTGAGGACCTCAAGGGCGAGCGCTGCACAAAACCGAGGACGAGCCCGCAGCAGCGCCGGCCCTGAGGAACTGCTCGTCCTTGTATGTCCACCACACGCTGTTGACTAGACATCGTATGTTGAATAGTAGCGTGGATCCAGAGGGTGATGATAAAGAGTGGCGCCGGAGGGTCCTTGAGGGCTCTGGGATTGCAACCAGACGTCGAGTAGCACCCTCAGGCAGGACGGGATGATGAAGCCGATCATCAACAGCCCAGCCAGCGAGCGGACTTTCATGACGCCGAAGACTGCAGCTATAAGGGCACCGAGCCCGGTGGTGAAAAGGTAGGAGGATCTGATTTGGCTGATGTCCGAGAACTGGTAAATCCAGAAGAGCCAGAATATTGAGGAGGTTGAAAGGCCGAGATGTGCGCAAATTCCGAAGACAGCAAGGACTGCTGAGCCCTGATCGCGAGCGATTATCTCGAGATAGCAGTTGGAGTTCTTTCAAGAGAAAGCCGACGGCGGATATTACGAGTCTATAATAGCATCGGGATCGAATCGACCATTAGCGAAAGCTTCACATGAAGCTCCCAAGACCGGAGATGTAGTTTACCTATCGGCGTCTCGGGTTGCCTTTATCGACAATCAGTCAGCTTTAGGGCAAAGGATCGCAAAGCGTGATCATTCTCGATCAGACAATTTGGCGTCACAAGGTCAATGGGCGTAGCTGACATCTGGGATGGTCTTTCAAAGGGATTGCTTGCAGCGTTGGTAGCAACTGATCATATCAATCTTCTTCTCTGCTTCCCGTTCATTGGTGATCCTGTCACGTGCTTGAGACCTGACGTCAGTTATTATACTGGGGGCCAAGTCAAGTGTTCCGTCTCACGTCCGAAAGCATGCGAGGAAGGTCAGACGAATAGTTTCCACCTTGGGAAAAATGCCCAATCTGGTCTTCCAGATGACTAAGCAGAGCTGACTAAGCTTCCCCTCATTTAGTTTCTCCAACTCCGCGATTCTCATCGTCATCGCTTCAGCGATCTCCGTCTCGAAGCGAACAGTGCCTATTCCACTTACAGGCAGCGCCGCTGGAAGCGCTGAACTGGCACCCACAGTTCACCTGAGACCAATTGTGTCATCTTTGTCCATTTCTGAACGCCTACCTACATGGAAGGGCAACCCAATGTCCCGTCGAAAGTGCCGTTCGAGAAGCTGGAGGTACTTTCACCGTGATCAGCCTCAGTGAGACCTTTGGGGCTCTCTGGGTGTGCAGAGCTGAAAATCCTGTTTTGAAGGAGGGCTGTCAACCTGCAGCCATCTCACCACTGTGCATCAATAGTTCAAACATACACCCTGGTGATCAACTCGTATCATCTGCAAGCCCTCACGGACATCGAGTGTTCTCGACCGGCCACTTTCCGACCTTTGATGGATCTTCGACATGGGAATGAACTTGGAGGCCGCACATCTCTGCTAGATCCACCCAGAGGCAGCATTGCTAAATGGCCTGGACTTTTCCCAGGCAACGATATGCCTTCCCACACGGTCTGGCAATACGAGGCCCGCAGGGGAATTCATTCGACAGGCAAAAGAGCGGTGAAGGTCTTGGCCCTGTCACTGGCAGCAGGCGGTCCTTTGCGTTGCTCAGGTGTGTAACCACTGAAAAGGGGAGGTGAAGCCCTTTCATTGACAGGGAACCTTTTGCATTGTTCAGGTGTGTAACCACTGAAAAGAGCGGTGAAGGTCTTCGCTCCTTCATTAGCAGGTGGCGTTTGGGGTTGCTCATTTGTGTATTCACTGAACAGGGGAGTTGAAGGTCTCGACCCTTTCGTTGACAGCAGGAGACCTTTTGCAATGCTCAGTTGTGTATTCACTGAACAGGGGAGGTGAAGGTCTCGGCCCCAGGCACTTTCATTGACAGGCGACCCTTTGCGTTGCTCGTTTGTGTAACCACCAAAAAGGCGTGCGATACGAATTTACTGGCTGTGGTAAAGGGCCTCATGCAGTCAGGACCTTTTGCTTCAAGCCTCCTACAGACGACCGACTCGGTGAATTAGGAAACGGACTGTCCTTGACCAAGACATCATCATTGGTTCACACTGTTGGCCTCACAGACAGGCCCAAGGAGGGTGGGTACCCATTTAGCATTGGTTTTACGTACATTGTTAGGCCTCAAAGACCTGGTGGTGGAAGTGGGTCCATGTCTCATGCGGGGCTCGGGTGAATTGGGCAGCAACTGTCCTTGGCAAAAACATTTCGATTGGTTTACACATTCTTGGCCCGAAAGACCCGCCGCAGTTGTGGATCCGGCCAGCCAGCCAGCCATTCTGGTTTGATTAGGAGGCGCCCCTGTCCACCAATAGTTTCACGTATCCCCAGCTCCCTCGGAAATAGGTGGAAATGAGGGTGGGTCGAAAGGTGGAGCCTCCCTCTGCCTCTGCGAGTCTGTCTCGCCGTCACTCGTTTCGGGTGGGCGCTCTGGCTGGTTGCACAGTTGCTCAGGTGTTTCTTGTCCGACCTGGTGGAAGGGCACGAATGCCTCGAGTGAGGTCATCATCTACACCATGTCACAGTCATGCCTCATCTCCACGTGACTGAATCGCCGGTCAATCCCGGCCGCTACGGTTCTAGATACTGAGTCAATTCGGTGTAGGAAGGAAGCTTCGGAAGGCCTGGGGAAAGGAAGGTACTTTTTTTGATTGAAGGAGAGAGTGCGTAAGGGAGTCCGACGGGCTGCTTTACGAAAAGCTATGCCTCCTTTCACCGGGTGAAGGAGCCGACACAGTCCGCTTTTAACATCGAGCCGCGATGTTGTCCCAATCGAGCATATTACCAAGAACGAGACTCCTCCATGTATCCAACCTAGGCCTTGACCGTAAACGTTCGACACTGTCCTTCCTCCGATGGCCTCGAACCAAGCTCGCTGCCCTGGGTCGTTGCCTGTCGTGCGTGATGCATTTTCGCCGATTTTGAAGTAGCTTTCGTTGTTGCTGAGGACCTCCTCGAGACCGTGGCCTTCGAACCCGCATATTCATCATGACCTTCGTAGGCAGAGTCGCAGCACGGTCTTCTCCTCCTCCCAGAGACAAAGACTCCAGACCCAGGTCTTCCGGAGCCGGTGTGTTGGGCGGAGCGAGTGTCTCGGCAAGCTCTTCCTGCGGTTCCGAGACAGAAAGAATGAACCGGGGCGGCGACGGCGGCGGCGGCGGCGGCTTCTTCATGTCCCTTTTGATCGCCTCCAGTTGATCCTCCGTCACGCCTGTGAACAATGTAGCCGCCGCGTGGAGGTAGATGGTCGGGTCGTGGAGCACCGCGAGCTCAATGGGGAGGAACAATTGCTCCCGCTGCGGCTTCATCTCGTCGCTCCAGGGCTGGCTTCTGCGCGAGCCGCATTCTCGATACTCGCGGGTGCCAAACACGATGACACGCTTGTTGTCGACTTCCGGAGGCCCGTCCCAGTCGAGTGTCTGTCTGGTAAAGAAGATCGGAATTGCCCCGTCCGGAGCGAGGTCCACGTCCTCGGTGGAGGGTGCCTCTTTGCAAAATACCAGGCGAACGGGTGTGACCCCGAATTGTCCCATAAACTCGGCCTTGATAGGGTTTCCGTTCCTGTCGGTATTGTAGGTGTTCTGCCACAGCGCGAGATTCTCTGACATTGTCGATGTGGTGATATACTTTGAGCGAAAGGAAGGTAAAGTTGAAAGTTGAAGAGCTTGGAGCGAACTCTGAGCGGAAGGAAGGTAAAGTTGAAGAAGCTTGGAAAGAAACTCTGAGCGAAAGACGACGACAAAGTGGAAAGTTGAAGACCTTGGAGAGAGAAGTCTGATGGACGGGGATTTGGGTTGGGTTTCTGAACAAAATCTCTGCGGATCCAAGGCTGATGTTTAGAATCCTTTCTTTTCTACTCTGTTGTTTGCTGCCTCTCCTGTCTCTCTCGCAAGCTGGCGGACCCAGAATCTGCCTCAGGGCATCTGAGGAGTTTTTTGCGGGCTGAAACGATCCTGAGTCGTTGATTGGATGTTTTACCTTCTAAGCGAGTCTAGCGCCTTGGCATATACGGATGAGCGGTGTAGCAGCCGGGGAAGCGTAGAACGAATGCCGGACGAGTATATCGTGTCTCCACACACACACACACGTGGGTATCGGTGGGTGGCCTGAAGGCGCCAAGGTCAAGTGGTACAATCATTGGATACGTCGACTAAGTACAGCATGGGGATCGGCGCTTTCAGGCCTCCCACTTCTCATGCCCAACCCACGCCCATAGCGACGAGCACCGGCGCGCTTGCTGGGTCATCCTTGTCACCCTCCCTCCATGACCCAAGACATACTCCTAGGCTGGTGGCCCCCATATCGCTGAGAACCCCCACATCACTGAGAATGGAGGAGGGGGGCCACCCTGTTGATTCTGGGAGGACCATGGGTGAAACTGGACCATGCTCGGTCCACCAGCAGAGGTCTGCTCCACACCCTGGTTCTGCTGCTGATACATTTGTGTCCACTGGTCGTTGTACTGCTTGATAACATCGTCCAACTGCTCCTTGGACGCATAAGGATGGGCGTACTGCAGCAAGTTCCTTGGCGTGAAGTTGTTGTATTGAGGATACAGGGGATCGCAGACGATCTCTTTGGGAGTCACGACGAACGAGGGGATAAAAGTTCCCGGAACCCGCCAGTAACTGTGGTCCGTGCAGATGATCCGGAGAGAAGTGAATTGCCACGGCGACAGGTATTCTACCAGCGCCTGCACGACTTGCTGCGGGTGTTCTTTCAAGTGTCTTTCCAGTGAGCCGCGAAATGTCGGGTCCAGTTCCCCAGAGGTTTCATAAAGGAGTGCCTCCGCGATATCGATAGATGGCCCGGAGAAAAAATAGACCAGGCTTCGCTCAAGGTTCGATGTGGCGATGTACTCGCGTCGGGGAGCGTTACTGGACCAGGTCATATCGACTTCGGCCCCGCCGAGTGTGTGTTTGATACGTATGTCGCCGTTGACCAGCTGCCAGGGAAGATACTGGTCAGCCATTGTTTGTGTCGGTGTCGGAGGAATGCAAAAGGTTGGGAGAAGGATGCAGTGATGCAGGTTGATGCAGGTGGTGCCCAAGTTATGTCTTAATCGGCGTCCGTAAGGGTGTCTCCTGAAGGAGGGTGGTACAAGGTGTTGGCAAGACCTGATTGTAGCGTAAGCCAAGGCCAGTCTGTGTCTTACTCGTCTATCGTGGCGTTCAGCTGGGGGGGGCCATGGCGTCGACCTGCAGATGAACTATCGTTTTGTAAATGAGAATAACCTGTTTTTGATTTTGATCTCTCCAAAGGCCAACAAGGATTGGGCTTGGCGTGTCTGAGAAACAGTCATCAGGTGCAGAGTTGCGGCATGCAAGACCAGGGCCTCATGCCAGTGCATTCAGGGATGGCGAGCAACGTGCCGCACCTGGTCGTAATTGCGAGCTGTCTGCTGTCAACTTTCACTCAGAAAGGAAAGGATCGTCTTTCATTCATCATTTGTTGTCGTCAGGCGGAAGGTGCCAATACGGTGACTTGACGGGGTAAGGGCAATGGTTGGACGCAATCGTCGGAGACACGGGTCCGGCCTACCGCTTGAATGCATCAATTTACTCAAGCCGCTGTTCATCACACCTCCCTGGAAGCCATTCAGCCCGCTGGTCAAAGTGAGGGATGGGTGACGAGGTAAGTAAGTATCTACGCCATGTTGGCAGACTGTCTGGTGTGCAGCAACACCTAGAAGCGGTAGTTATTAGTCTGAGGAACTGGAGATTTGAGCGTCAACTGACGAGCATCACATTGATAAAAGGACCTTCAAAGAAAGCTTTCTCCACGCGACCTAACTACGCTCGATAGCCTTAGCAGAATGGTTAAAATTAAAAAGAGTTTGAGGTGGGACCCGGAAGTTGATCGACAGCAAGAAGCCTTTGCTTTAAAGTCCTCCGAAAGTCGGCGAGGCGATCCGAAAGTTGATCAACAGCAAGAAGACTTTGCTTCAAGGTCCTCCGAAAGTCGGCGAGGCGATCCGGTAAGCTTTTTTCGTCTGTTAATCCTACCGACGCTAACAGACGTCAAGCATCGTCCGACCGTCTTCAATCTCGCCGGGAAAGACGTATTGCGGGAGCAAGACGGAAAGGCTTATTTCGGCGGAAAACTTCTCCTGATCACTATGCTACACCTGGAACGAGGCAACCAGGTAATTTACCACGACCTGGATGACTACTACGATGATTTCTACACTGGCAAGAATTTTCCACCCAGACTGGAGAGGCACCTTTCCGGGGCGGTCGTTTCAAAAGGCTTCACGATGATCAGTCCCACCCTGAAAAAAGCGGCAAGATATTTAGCTCCGTCACTGACGCTTAATGACAAAACTGCGCTACAAAGAGGACAGGAGCTGGCTGGAAAACTTCCCCTGCAACGAGGAATGGTTTGCGTTCGCTGGCAGTTTCCGGACTGCGATCAGGTGCTCATTGTTAGGGGGGATGGGGAAAGGACACCGGAGGAGCTTCATGACGAAGAGGCGGATTACGGCGTGGACACATATTACGAGGTGGTTGAGAAGAATGGTGTTTCCATCGAGCACCAGACCATCTGTTTCCTTTGTCGTGCTCTTGGGTCTGATATCTCGGCCGAAGAAGAACATGTACTGAATAGCCTACTCAAGAAGTTACAACGGCAGAGCTTTGAGATAGCATAACAAGTATATCAGGCCTCTATATGATGTATGAAAACATCTCACAGGTATCCTGAACCGCATAATCCCCCTGAAGTGTAAAAGAGATAGGTCACCGGCTTGCGCAGTGCACCGCGATACGCCCAACCACTGCGCCAAGGTCCACCACTTTGCGGCTCGCACATCGTCCCCGTCAGTTTTCCGCTTCTTCGTGAGCTGTTCAGTGGCCGGCATATCGTCTTCGGATGTAACTCTTCCATCGTTTTTGCCATCATCCTCGCTCGTCTGAGTTGTGTCATCCCATCTTCATTCAACATCCTGGCCGGATCCCGCGTCGCCTTTGGGGGAGGAATCAACATCTCCTTGGCCGGCGGTCTATTGCGAAGCGTTGAAATCGTCACAGCGTCGCTTCCACGTCCTGCACACGAGGAAAATGACGACCTCTTCGCCATAGCATTTCTTATCGAGAAGGTCATAACGTTCCTTGTCGGTCGTAGCAACAATTTCCTCGCCGTCAGCCTTGATCGCGACGATTCCATCCAGGAAAAATCCAAGATCGCCCGGGTAGAGCTCCCATCTGTGTCGTTCATCGACATGGTCGGGACAGAAAAAGGAGCGGTGCCTGAAGAATGGCCTCGGCTTTTGCTGGTCTGTGTCATTGGAAGCATCGTTCTTGCCTTCGCAGAGTGTAGATGCGTCATCTGTCTTGGAGGGGGTAGACGCGTCGTCATCTTTCTTGGTCGACTGGTGTGAAGCTTCTGCCTTGGAGCGACGCTTTTCCCACATTTTCCACTTGTCCATGAACCGGTCAACGTAGAACTTCGCAGCGGGATCATCGTGGAATATGTCTCCCACGAAACCGCGGGTGTGCTCTTCATCGACGAGGGGTTCAGAGTACTCGTATTCCTCCCCGTCGTTTTCGATCTGCACAATCATGTTGCCGAAGAAAAAACAAAGGTCGCCCGGCCGAAGCGCCCATCCGTCTCGGTTTTCAACATTGTCGAGACAGAAGCATGAGTTGTATGCAAAGAGAGTATCTGGCGTCCGCTTTAGTGGCGCTGGCCTGAGTGTCGCCATCGTGGTGACCGTCAGGCGAACGGCAGTCGTGTAGAGGATTGAACGAGGAAAAAAGAGCTATTCCTTATTACGATCGATGCGATTGAGCCTCAACAGGCAATGAATTGATTGAAACTGCAGTACAAAGGACTATCTGAAAAGGCTGAGCTTTTATTGTGTGAGAATAATATTCCAAACGGCTGTGTTACCACGATGCGCTGTACAACCTCAGGGATGGGAAGGGATAGTTGTCCTCCTCGACCGTATGGTCATCCCCTGGCCATCCGGGTCGGTGAGCATGGCTGCGAAAATCTGACAGGCCACGGCCCCATAGGTACGTCCTCAAAACTCGTCTTCCATGCTCTGGTCATCTTCTTCCGCAGAGTTGTCATACACGTCCGGCTGAGTGGCGACCTGCAAAAAAAAGGGGGGAAAGGACAGAAACCCTGAAAAGGGGTGTGGTTGGCACTGTGGTGAGGCGTCGTCCCAAGCATGGCAGCCAAGGCATCACTTAGCGTCGTTTCGGAAGCGCTAGCGAATGTGACGGCCAAGACCTTAGCGGCTGAAGTGACCAATGTGGCGCCCGCAGACCCCCATAATTCAGCCAATAGAATTGCCGAAGGTGGGGCAGTGCACACTCAAGACAGAGCAGTTGATGCCACACTCAACGCATCATCCAGCATCGCAGCCAAGACCTCACTCAGCGTGGCATCCAAAGCGCTAGTGGATGTGACAGCCGGGGCAATCAGCCAATGCGACGTTGAGTGTGGCACCCAATTAAACAGACATCTCATCTCGTTCGACGTAACAATTTACTTTTGGCCGGGTTAGCCTAGTCCGGCGTTCGCATGAACAAGGGGAGACGGACGGCGGGCGCCAGCGCTAGCAGGGGAATTTCCAAGTTTCCGAACGTGATTCAATACAAAGGTGCATGCCAAAAAATCAGCTGCTCATCCGCGGGGTATCACAATCCATCAGGCGATGATAAGTGCGCCTGATTTCGCCCACCCATCCGCTGCGATCGATTCGTTCTGCAAATCCATCTCCTCGCACTACCATCAGCAATCCTACTCATCAGCATCATGGCTCTCAACAAGAAGCGTTCTGAACGGCAACTTGAACTGGCTCCGTATGAGACTTTAGTCTCGGACATCGTTCAGGGTGGCGCGCTCACCTTCTTTTTCTCGCCCTATCCCTTTCGTCCCCATCTTGTTCCTCAGCTCTTGTTCAGCCGCAACAGCAAGCTTATTTACAGATGCGGGGGAGAAGAAGCCGATCTCGGTCCCGTCAGCGTACCGGCGAACACGACGCTGATCATTGTCACAAGCGCCAAGGTGCTTTGGTTTGAAGCCGGACAGTCCGGAGAGCTGGACTACGGCCCTCGGTATCGATCGGAATTCCGTACGATCCGTTATTTTACCACTCTCGTCTTCCACGGAACCCTAGAGCAGGCCTACAATCTCTTCGACGACTATTACTGCAAGATCAACAACCTCCCCTCCAGGTGGACTAGGAACAAAGTGCCGGCTGCTCTCGTCGAGGCAATTCAACGGGAAGAAAGAGAGTCTGTGCAGCAGCGGACTGGGGCTGACGCCAACACAATAAAGATAACTGTTGAGCAGCCGCACATGAGAGCCAGCACGCTCCCCGCGAAGAAAATTAGCAGAGCGGAATTGACGAAAGGTCTCGATGACCCCAAAGACCCTATTCGTCGGGATCCGTCTGACGACGGCGAGGCACATTCATCAACCACCGCTCGCAGTTCTCAACAACACTCAAAGTCGGATTCCATGGTGGCAATGGACAAGTTGATCGAAGATGCCTACACCAGCTGGCTAGAGCTCGGGTCTGACGACGACGGGCTGACCCAGGTCCCCACCCCTGGGTCAACCCTCGGGTCCGGGGAAAAGGGGGAGGATGAACTGCTCGTTGGGTCCAAAGTGACGCCGCTGGCTACATTTGTACTCCACAGGCCCTTGCCTTCTGAAGAGAAGGCCCCATCACCACGGCGACGTTTCGCCGAATGGTGCCGCCGGGGCTTCAAGAAATTGGTACGTGCAGAAGGTTAGCCATTCTGATTACATGGTGGAATGATGGAAAGATGGAATGATGGATCCCTCCACCCCAGATTTCGGTCCCTGTTTGAGCTTCAGGCCTTCGCCATCGCCCCTTAGAGGGTGTCACACTCATTATATAGGCACAATTAAGCAGTGTATAATGCTATCAATTTCAAATAACTATTCTATGACTATCCTCTTGTCCAGGAGGTGATCCTCCGCCCATCCCTCGGTAAGATAGAGAAACTTTGAGCCCGGGCATGGCCAGGCAGCGAAGAAAACATGTACTTCCTTGAACAGCGCCATGAACCTAGCTGCTTCTCCATCCTCATCTCCTAAAGCCCGTATATCCGCAGTCTGATGGCCCTCCCTCCTCCTTTCGACCACGGAGGTCTGAAGAGCCTAATGCTGCCGTGTCCGTGGTTTAGGTAGTTCGGGCTCCCGGGGGAATCTCCTCGACCTCGTCGTCATCCTCGCCCTCTTGCTCCTCCTCGTCCCCGCCACTGGAGGCTTGATCGGCCGAGGTATCGGTCTCATTCCCTTCCGGCTGGAATGCATACGGCTCTTCTTCATGAGTCTCCTCGATGACACACTGATCCTCATCCTCCTCATCCTCATCCTCATCCTCGCTGGAAGGTTGCTGATCTTCCTCACTTGTCTCCGGTAGTGAAGCCGGGTTTACCGAGGAGGCAATAAAGGGGGAACTGATATGCCTGGAAACTGGGAATTAATTCAAAGGATCTAGATACGTAAATGACATACATGATAAAACAGGCACACTCTTCGCCTTTGCTCGAGAACCCTCCTCCCATACATATATCCCAAGCACCATGGTCTATTCCGTGAATGTAACCGTCCTGTTTTCGATCCGATCCCTTTCCTCATCATCAATCGCCAGCTGCCGTTTACTGCCAGCACCAGTTGGCCTCCCATAACGTCCAAGGCAATCTTTACACTCGCAAAGGTCCTTAGCTTCCGCGGTGCAATCCCATTCTCCGCCGTCATCATCGGAAATGTCCATACAGCCCTTCATGATCTTTCGAGCCGCCCTGCGTATAGCCCTCGTACGCTTGTACGTCTTCACCCCAAGAAGCGCACCGACACTGCACAGGGAGATGTTGATGTTGTCGGGCTTCACGGCACCCCAACTGTCCTTGCTGAAGTCCCTGAGTGTCTTCGAGGTGAGGAAAGGTGTCTCGCGAAAGGCGTCATTCGGAGGCGGTTCAGTGAACAGCACGTGTGCGTTACTGAATATGACGAGGGCCGGAGTGGACAGGGCCTCGCTCTGCTTCAGTGGGATCTTCGGTCCTTCACAGACGTAACAATCAACACTCTTCACTCCTCCTTCCCACGAGTATATGAAGTGCAGGATCCATCGAAGCTCTGGAGAAGGGGTCTCGGGTTCGTCGGGTACAGTGGGGGCCACAAGGGATATGGCTGGTTCAGTCGGCGCAAGCGAAGCGGCCGGGGACCATCGGAGCTCTGGAGAAGCGGTCTCGGGTTCGTCAGGTACAGTGGGGGCTGCAGAGGATATGGCTAGTTCGGTTGGCGCAAGTGAGGCGGCCGGGGACCATCGGAGCTCTGGAGAAGCGGTCTGCTCTGGAGAGGCGGTCTCGGGTTCGTCAGGTACAGCGCTGGCCATAAAGGATATGGCTGGTTCAGTTGGCGCGAGTGAACCGGCCGGGGAGGCAACCTGAGCAGTATCTTGTGAGGATGGCATCGACGAGGGTGGAAGACAGAAGGTGATGAGAGTTGTTCGTGTAAGAGGCCATGCATTCCATCTGCCGCACCTGCGGACTTGTTGTTGTGTGGAGCGGGGAAAATTATTCGGCTTACATTCCCAACAGGGTTAGGGCAACAGGCCCCCACATACCCACACACACCCACACACACACACCGGTCAGCTAGCCTGACAAGGATTCGCGGGTTTCTTGGATGTGTTATTCACGATCGCAGATTCAATCGATGTGAATAGCCTCAACAGGCAGTGAATTGATTGAATCGCAGTACAAAGGACTGTCTTGAAAGGTCGAGGTTCTGTTGTGTGAAGACATTCCAAGTGGCACGCGGTGGTGCCAAGGAAGCAGGGCTCAGGTGGCACGTGATGGTGCCAAGAGACTACGTGCGGCTGAGCTATTCAACCCTTCAACCCTTCAGCCACCAAAATTCCTCTCTTGCAAATTTCACCACAGTCCATTTCGTTTGTTGCACAATGGTCCACACGCGAGGCATGGAGAAGGCACCCAGCGCGCCACCTTCGTCAACAAACTCCACTCTCATGCTTCCTGCGCCCTCCCGACGCATCGCGGGCAAACGCATCGCTGGCAAACGCACCGCTGGCAAACGCCCCTCGGGCAAACGTGGCCCAACCAAACGCACCACCAGGACACCTGCAGCTCCCAAGGCCACCTCCTCGACCGGCGAGCAACCCGATACCGACGATGATTCGATCACCTGCTGGATCCCTGCCCCCGAGGTGCCGGGTTTGCGTCCTGTCGAGAAAAATGACTTTCACACGGAGGGCTTTGTCTGTTTGTGTTACTGGAGTCCCGACAAGACCTGGTTTGCCATACGTATCTGCACGCCCAACAGTGACCCGAGGCTGCAAGACCTACTGAGAGATCTTATCTCCGAAGCCGAGGCGTGGAGTAAGAAAGAAAAGAAGCAGGGCGGTGGTGCGGGAGGCGTCCCGGACAAAACCACCACCATCGAGAACTTCATCCGCGACACCAGTCCCTCGCTCTGGTACAGCGAAGACGATGGAGGAAAACAGCTGGAGTAGGTGCCCCGAGTCTTGTCTCTTCCTTGCTGCCACTTTCTCTTTCCTTTCGTTCTACAGTGGCTACGAGTTTACCTCACAACAACCAAGGTATGCTGACGAAACCTTTAGTCAATTCAGCTGGGTGCCCCAGATGGCATGCATGCAGTTCGACGAAACCTTTGCCCGCGAGAACAAGCTGCCTTTCGTGGATCTGGCGAAAAAGGACCTCGCGTCCTTCACGGCAAAGCAAGCCTTGCTCGCCATGAACGAGTCCGTTCAAGCGATGCCAGCAAATGAGGAGGAGATGCCAGCCAACAATGAAGAGGCGATGGCCGTCGATGATCAGGAGGAGCCAGCAAATGAGGAGGATATGCCAGGCAATAATGAAGAGGTCATGGTCATCGATGATGATCAGGAGAAGCCAGCAAATGAAGGGGGGATACCAGTCAATGATGAAGAGGTGATGGTCATTGACAATCAGGAGAAGCCAGCAAATGAGGGGGAGAAGGCTGCCGAGAAGGAAGAGAAGGCTTCCGATGAGGAAGAGAAGCCTCCCGGTGAGGAGGAGAAGCCCACCAATGAGCAGGAGAAGCCTGCCAACAAGGAGGACGCCAACGACAAGGCCGCTGGGCCGGAAGAGTCTTAGATAGTAATAGCGCGCAACTCGCGCAACTCGCGATAGAATAGTTAATGAACACTCTGGCAGACCTCGTGCGGAGTAATCAGCATTGTGCGGGGTATCTCACACTTAACGTGAATGAGACTTGTCTGCGTTTCCGTCCACCGCCATAGACTGATTGCAACCAATTCGGTTCGCCAGTGATACCGCCGCGTTCCCGCCCACCCTCGCTTGACCTCTGGGAGTTTCTCGTTCGATTCGCATTGGAAAGGGGCTACCTCAACGACTTCTCGATCCTGACGGGCCCAAAATGCGGGAGTTTCTTTCCAGGCGACATTCACCAGGTTGGCCGCGGCAGCGTCCTGAATTCACACTTGGAGAGACCGTGGAGCCAAAAGAACTAGACATATGAATTGAAAAACTACGGCTGAAAGACGCCAGAGGGCTGCCAATGGACGAAAGTGCCGTTGTGCCCTGCCCTCTCGCCCTTTAGCCTGAGAACGACACACCTTACGGAATCACGAGCAAACGCAATGAATATCGAGCAAACAACCCGATTCGGGGTTGCGGGCAGATGACAGCCGCGTCGCAGTGCATCACATTGGCGTACGAGTATCTACATATCGAAAGGAAATCTATCGACCGTTTAAAACATTGCCGCAGACCGGCCAGATCAAGCTCAGCTTGCTTCCCCCGGGACCCCGGATTGTTCGTTCACCTCCTGGCCGTCGCTCACTGTCTCAGACAATTGTCATGACGTTTACTACAGTAAGCTGCCAAGAGGTCGCTAGACTTGAAGGAGCTCAACCGCCTTGCCCTTACCGTATTAGGAGTGTTAGCCGAATAATTTCCAAGATTTTTGTGCCAATCAATTTATCATGGACGCCCCACGGGGACCCCTTAACTGTATCGGGAACATCAGCCGAATAATCCCCACCGCGGCACACAACAAGTCCGCAGGTGCGGCGGATGGAATGCATACCAGTCAAGTCACCATGATCACCCACACCCGCGGCCCCCAATGCGTTCGCCACTCGCCTGCTCATCCCTCGCTTGCTATCTCCAACGGTCCTCATGGCGATCTATGCGTGGTGTCTCCCGCTCGCCAACGAAGCGCGCCAAGGTCAATCTCATTGAATATTCGGCATCCTTTACCATCCGGACCTTCGAATTGTCCGAGCCCGATCTCACTTCGCAGGTTTGGCGTGAGAGTGGTGGCGGACATGAAGGGATTTTTGCACACTCGAGGAGGTCTGTGACCAGCCGAATTGATTGCTCAAAGGTACTGACGTGGAGATGGTCCCAGGAATGCCGTCGTCTCCAGGCTGATGCACCAGATTCAGATTCTGCGCCTCCTCGTTGACCCTTGATGCAACTCCTTCAGCTCAACAATCTGAAATCCTTGAACCTCTGCCACCCTTGAACCTCTGCCGCCCTTGAAACTCTGGCTGCACGGCCCAAGAAGAAGACAGTCACGCCCAACTGGCCGTGGTTGTGCTGGTCCCCAAGGATGGATTGCGATATGGTGTGACCAGGCGTTGGCCACAACGGGCTGCCGAGAGGCCACTTGACTTGAAGAGCTGGAGTGCAAGAGAATTCGCAGTATGCAGAGCGCTGAGACTTGGCTCTCTCGTGTTGGATACTTTGCCCCAGTCAAGCCGCTGCATTTCTTCCGATCACACCATTCCCACACCCACTCCTACCTTTCACGCCAGGGTCGCCTCGTTGGCTGCAAGACCAGGCCAGGGACGCGGCGGCTCGGTCCTCAATCATGAACCATTCACGGTTACGGTGGAATCTCGAGCAACTGAAATATCGAATTGGCAGAGTTGGGCACAGGAGATGCCTTTGCCAACAAACAATTGCAAAAACAAGAGCCCTTCCTTTCGCCTTCCGTGGGATCTCAGGTCAAGTCCACAAACTGGGACACCAACGACCCACACAAACTGGACGGATGGACCGCGACGGAACTGGAAAAGACACGAAAATGGACGTCAACGCAGTCAATGGTAGCCACGGGGTCGCAGAGGCTCAGGACATGTCCTTGGCCGAACCGCAGCCGGCTTTTTGGAGGAGGTATCTCGCCATGGGCTGATTCATGCCCGTGTTCCCTATTCCATGTCCGTCTGCCTGTGTACACCTTCCCTCTGCTTTCTATTCGACAGACGTTTCTAACATGGCTTCTCTCACAGTCAACAGAAAGCCACCAAGCCTGACCTGGCCCTTTCCTGCCCTGCCTGCCACGATCGAAGTCGGACCGCGCCATCTTGTTGCCCCCAGATCTACCTACGGACTCATAGTGCGAAAGCGACGAATGGTCAATACCTCGACGCTTCGATGCCGCGGTCGGTCAATCAATTGGTCGACAAGAATAGGAGCAGGAGGAGGAGTTGGAGGAGGATCAGGAGGAGGAGCTGGAGCAGGGAAACAAAGTCACGATCTTCATACTACATTATGTATCACGGCGCAACCTGGAGCAGGGGGAGCCACTGCTGTTAGGGTGCAATCATGACATGAGTATCACATGAATTCTGCGACGGAAGAGTCCAACTGGTAATAGCCCGCAGCTCGCAGTAGAAGAGTCAATAGACACTCAGCCTCGTGTGGGGTAGTCAGCCTCGTGCGGGGATCCCACTCTCAACACTCAACATTGTCAAGGCCACGGCGGGACACCGCAGTCTTCGACTTCTTGCATGTTGTCTGTATATATTCCTCTCCTCGTCGAGTGTCCAACTTCATCTCCCTCCGTCTCGTTTCAGGTCCGCTCAATTTCTCGTGTACCCCACTCCTCATGTCCTCTGCATTGCTCATGTTCCTTTCCCTCATTGATGACGCAGGCATATACATACCCATGTCAGATTCCTCTCTCATATTTCCCCCTTTCATGTTCCGTGTCCCACATTCCATACTCCACGCTCCAAATACCTCCGCCCGTCTGCATTTACACCTACACCCTCCCACCGCCATATTCGCAGGTGTTTCTAACCTGGGTTCCTCACAGAAAGCGAATTATCCGATCCTGTCCTCTCCTTCCTACCACGGTCGAAGCCGCGTCTGGTTCCGTTCAGAGCTGCCTTGGGAAGAAAAAAGCAAGGAGCAGACCATCCTGTAAAACTCACCATTCTGGAATCCCCTGGCGGCGACGTGGCCGCTACTTTTCACCCACTCTTGAGCCTCTGAACGGGTGTTCCTCTGCGATCCTGATGAGTCCTCCAGGACCAATGTTGTCCGCCACAAAGGTCTGGGAATGCGCGATTCGAAAAGGCTCAATCCGATTGGCAATGCCGCAGTCCGTTGGTCTACATGAGCAAGAGAAAGGGGGAGGGAAACAAGAATCACGACACATCGTTATGATCTTCGCCTCATACCGCACGAGACTGTTCGTGGGCAGGCCGATTGACATTCCATGTTCCATGTCTGCGAGAATGGCGAGCATCTGGCAAAGGTACATCTTGTCTCTGGTAACACGATATTCAATACCAACATGGTGCCGCAGGACTGTCCAAACGAGGAGACGCCAGCCTGCCGCAACTGTTGCGATGAGGAATATATGGCTATCCATTGTCCGACCCGTGAGAAGACAACCTGCCGCAACTGCGGTGACGAGGATCATCTGACTCGAGACTGTCCTCAACCCCGAAAGATGGCTTGCAATACTGGCAGTAAGGAAGGTCATATGGCTCGTATAAGTCTTTCGTCTCGTCTGCCAGTCGATCAGTCAGTCAGCCTTTCTATCCTACTTCCGCTTTCTCATTTACTTCTGGTTCTGACATGGCTTCTCTCACAGAAGACAGAAAGCGACTGAGCCTGTCCGTCCGTCCTGTCCTCTCCCTCCGCGATCGAAGTACACTGTCGTGTCCGTGTTCCATCCAGACCTGGCCAGGGTATTGGCAGTGCAGTGGTACTGAAAAGGTGGATTGTCTATACATCGAGCCATCGGTCTATACCAGCAGGAGCAGGAGCAAGAGAACAGAAACTCACGATCTTGATGGCCTTCACTGTTACGATACACTTCGTGTCCATCCCGCAGTCGGTCTACCAGAGTAGGAGCAAGAGAACAGAAGCTCACGATCTTCACGGCCTTTACCGTTACGATCCTCTTCGTATCTACAATCCTCTTCGTGTCCATCCATGCCGCAATTGGGCCACAAGAGTAGGAGCAGAGAAACAAAAGTCCACGATCTTCACGGCCTTCGCCTCAACGTTTCGACCCTTTTCGTGTCCATTCCTCTCACCATCTGCATACCGTCATTGGTCTACAAGAGAAGGGGTATCTACAAGAGAAGGGGTAGGGAGACAGATACAAAACGTCACGATCTTCACCTCATATCATGAGGATCTTCGAGAGCATGCTGAGTGATGATCCGTGTTCTATCTCTGCGAGTCTTGGAGGCGTTCAGCCAAGGTACGTCTTATCTCTGGTATCACGATGTTTGATACTGATATGATGCCGTAGAGCTGTCCAAGCAAGGAGAAGCCAGCCTGCCGCAAGATGCGCCTCGGGCATATCTGTGCACCTGGTTGGATATCGATATTGCGATGAAGAATTGGCCAGCACCACTGCCCGAATTGACTCAACCATCAATGGCACAGCATGGTCAGCGTGATAGATGGTGGTGACGAAGGTCATCTGGCTATGGATTGCCCGACTCGTGAATTGCCCCAACTGCAAGAGATGCGAAGCACCTCGCCCACTGCTATCCAAATCTGAGACTTCGTCAGTCGACCGCGAACACCGTGGGCTTCTCACTACATACCCCTTCTGTCTTTGTGTCTTGGGATACTACATACTCTGCGCATACACTGTTAGCAGCCTGTCAACTTAAATTGAATATCTTCTGACATTTATTCCACTTCATGACTACACGCTCCGGTCTACCATCGAGCTTGCCCCTTCGGACGCGACCATGATACCGCAACCAACCCCTAAGGCTACCTCAGGCACGAGAAGATACCATGCCGGGACTGTGGCGAGGGATATCATATCTGGCTCGAGACTGTCCTCGACCCCGAAACATGACTTGCAATATTTGCAGCGAGGAAGATCACATGGCTCGTGCAAGTCTTTCGATGCTTGTCTGTCTGTCAGTCTACCTTTCCACCCCACTTCGGCTTTATCCTTTACAGATGACTCTAATATGGCTTCACCAGTAAAGGACAGAAGGCGACCGAGCCTCTCCTGACCGAGCCCGTCCTGACCGAGCCTGTCCGAGCCTGTCCGAATCTGTCCGAGCACGTCCGAGCCTTGTCCTGTCCCAGCCTTGTCCCAGCCTCCGATCCTATCTGTCACGGTGCTCCGCACAAGGCTGGCTACTCCTCACGAGGCTGAGCGCATACCAATATCTACCGTGTTGTCGTTGCAACCACTAGTTAGATTCTTCCGGACTACAATCTCATCAATTAGACCGCAAAGCAATCCTGTCCGAGTCTTCCCTGTCCAAACCTGTCCTGTCCAAACCTGTCCTGTCCAAACCTGTCCTGTCCTACTACGATCGAAGCGCGTTGTCCTGTTCTTACTCTGTTCAGACCAAGCCAGAGGACTGGCGGCACAGTGGTGAAGAGAAGGCTGATTGTCTATACGTCGAGCTGTCGGTCTACGAGAGAAGAGGCAGGAGTAGGAGAAGGCAAACAAGAGTTGACTATCTTCACGATCTTCGCCTTGACACTACGGCCCTTTTCGTGTCCATGCCTTCCGCCGTGTCCATGCCGCAGTCGGTCTACGAGAGCAGGGATGCAAAGTCGCAGTCACAGCCTTCATCTTGGGAAACAAGAATTCACGATCTTCACACCTTCACTATTGCGGCCCCCTTCGTGTCCATACCTCTCTCCATGTGCATGCTGTGGGCGGTCTACAAGAGCTGGAGCAGGGAAATAAAGTCACGGTCACAATCTTCACCTTAACATTGCGAGGCTCTTCGTGTCCATACCTTGGTCGGTCTACACGAGCAGGGGGAGGGAAACAAAGCCACAGCCACGATCATGACCTTGACATGGCGAGGGCCTTCATGTTCATCATGTTGAAGCCCTCTCATTGCCAAACCCATACACACACAGTACACCTTTCAAGACACCCAACGTGCCATGCATCGAGCTGGTGGCAATAGCGAAGACTGGAAAATGAGCGACATTACTGGTCGAATCGACTCTTCAATCTGTATTCACTACAAGCCGCAGCTTTTGGCAAAAGCCGGGTTCACCTCTCGATCCCCCTCCTGCGAAGGAAAGACCTGGACGAGGTATTCAGTACCCTTTCCTTCGCCTCTCTGAACTGCCTCAATCGAGCTATGCGCTGATATGACCCCCAAAGTACTTCAACCTAGGCGGCGGCACGGACGACTCTACCAAGCACAACGAGGCGTTCCTTCATTCCGGCATTGGCATGAACCTGATCATTCTCGACCCGGAGCTATGCATGACGACCACGCCGTACCACTGGCTCAGCACCGCCGTCAGGAGCCTCGATCACTGCGTCGAGGCGCTGTGCTCGCTTCAAGACACAGAGACGTCCGACCGCAACGCAGAAGAGGGCTTGAACAAGTGGAAGGACGTCGGCGCGAGTCATTCTTCCCATACCTACAGAGGCACTTTACCAAGTACTCATCAGGCACCCAGTCCCGACGTTGGATATCCTGAGATGCTTGAGAGGATTTGAAAGGCACAAAAGGAAGTCAAACACTTACTTTATCAATGGCCCAAGCGGGGAATGTCGAGGAGACTCGGCTTGAGGAGGAGTCATCTCATTCACGCACGCGATTCGAACCGCAAGCTGAGGACGCAGTCGGCGGCGAGACTACCCAAAAGCAATGGAAACATTCGCCGGCTTTCCCTCATCGCGCATATTCCGCAGACCGCCTAGTCTTCCAGGCAGCTTGTTCATCACAACGCGTGCCGATGTACACGAAAAGGAGAGTAATGACGAACTCGTCCGCGTCGATATCAAGATCAGCGCCGATGGAGGAGCTTCCGCAGGGCCTGATAAAGTACACGCTATCATGAGCCAATTTGGCCACTCCCTCCAGCCTTTTCTGGCAGTCCCCAGTCGGGCCCAAAGCACGCTGGCTCAGATACTCCAAGGAGGTTGTCATGGGGGGCAGATCATCTGGGACGCCAAAGCGGTTCAAGATTGCCATCAGTCCACGGTCAAGCTGGCTGCAATCATCAATATGGCAGATCTACATCGACACTTCCTCGATTCTTGACAACCAAGTGTATCAAGAAGTCGTCCTTTGCATGATGAGGCTGGAAGATGTCTATGGTAATGCTCGCTATACAGCTTGGATCGTATCGGAGCCTTGCCAGGAAGACCACTACGCAATGCGAGTCAAGCCCGAGGCCGACCATCTGCGTCCGGGCACCCTGCACGTTTACCGCAGCACTTGGACTCTTCTGCGCGAACGATTGCAAGAACGGATCGATGGGAGAAGCAATCGGGCCGAGAAACAACCAGGAACACCACCACCACCGGGAACCCGTACATGGAAGAGGAGATGGGCGGGGACACACACATGGTCTTGCTCGGCTACAAGTGCGACACGATGCTCGTGGTGATAGACAGATACGCGAAGCTGCTGAGAGACCCGAACGGCAAGACGTGCGGGGCCTACGTGATGCTGTGCATGTGCAGCATGCGCGCATTGCGGCGGTGAAATTTGGTCGAGCACATCCATTTCCACGGGCAACATGCCAAAGTTCGCCTGATCCGCGTCCAAAGATATCCGTCAGTCGGACGTAAAGCGCTTGAAGGGGGAATTTGGTCGAGCACGTCCATTTCCATGGGACAACATGACGAAGCTCGCCTGCCACAGGTCCAAAGATATCTGCTAGTCGGCCGCAAAGCACTTGAAAGGTGCATTGGGCCCGAAGGCATGATATCATGTACAGGGACGAGCTGGTAGGACTCACGTTGCCTGGATCATATTCTGAAGCAACCAAGCAACCAAGGAAGCAAGGAAGCAAGGAAAACCCTCCTGAGCCACCACCGCCGTCGTCATCTTCACGCACTGCTGCCTACACAGGTGATATGGCCAGTTATATTCACGTGTCCCCCAGCTGATGGCGGTTCAGGACAGTTGCTCAAGGCCACTCATGGCTACTCATGGTTACTTCTACTTTTATATTCGCCTTAAATTGTCAGGAACGGCCTATAGAGATAGGCAGAGGGCAGCGACAGGTAACAGGTAGGTACAGGTATTCCTTAATAGTATATCCTGACTAAGACTTAAAGCATAAGGGAAGGAGCTTCCCTTAGGCGGTGAGCATGCGGTACTTGCAACAATAAGGGGTTATTACGTGTGAGTGATACTTTCCGGTTCGTGACATAAATTCTTCCTCCTCGACCTCTTCTTCTTCTTTCTCTTACATCTTACCTTCCTTGGTAACAAAACATACAAAACTCAAGTCAGTTCGCTTCTTCAGCACGATTCCTGTCCATCCAACTCTTTCAAGCCTCTGATCATCGTCACCATCAGCATGCCGAAAGCATTTGAACCAGGGCAATGTTACCTTCCTACCCGCGAAGGCATGGAGTGGTTCGTCATTGATCGAGTTCAATCCCACCGACTCTCTATCCCGACCTTGTGCAAGATATTGAGCGAAGAGTTTCCTGCTCCATACGTTCCAAGACTTTTTGTTCGTGATCCCCATCACCTCCGAACTGATATTTACTTACCAACTCATAGATTGTGCGAGGCATGCGATACCTGTACGAAGCGCCCGAGGAATTGAGTCCCGTAAGTCCAGCATGCCTCTTCTCCAACCATCTACACTACTAAGCCGGCTTAGGCGAGACTCGAGGAAGCCTGCGTGGATAGGTCCTAAAGCAACGATGAGATGAGAACAAAGAAAGCGAAGCAACTCGGCAAAAATATGGCGAGGCAAAGAGAGTTGGGTGCAAGGAGAGGATGAGATTGCAAAAGGTGCACCTGAGATCCTATTCATAATTCCACAATTCATCTAAGGGCCATTGGAGGCTGAAACCCCAAGGGTTTACGCCTCACAGTCTATTTTATGTTCTATGTGGAATTTCCCCTTCTTCGTGGCGCTTTTTGTACGTTTTACCTTTGTACATGTTTTAAGCGTTGCTGTCAAAAAAAAAAAAAAAATCCGTCATCCGGAGAAAAGTTCCAAGTCATTCGGAAGGGTGTATCGGCACCCGGCCGTTAAGTCCCCAAACAGAGAGCATCGAATCCCGTATGTACCACACCGCGGCAGCTCCCTTACTACAGGCGTTGCTGCCTTCCTACCATAGGCGCTATGGCTCCCTCCTCCACGACCATGACCCGATCGATGCAAAGGAAACGACTAATGCAGAAGATATGATGAGCGATGGAGAGAGTATGGCTGAGCGTCCTGCGTATCTTTCTACTTCATGTGTATCCTTCTTGAACGTTGAGGAAGCGAAGAAACGCTAGATGACACGCATATTTTTCTTGGGTGTAGTGGCGCGCCTACTACTGCTGGGCCGGACGGATTTGGGGATGCCACCCCCGAGCCTCTTAGAGACTCTGGCGGGTTCAGTAGAGTGTCCGTGAGACCACGGGGCTCACGAGGCCTGCATCTGTGCGTCTGACACGATTTGACTACGAACCTCGGCCTACTCGGCCGCGCTGGTCAAATTCTTGCATGTGGCTTTTCGTTTTGTTTGTTTTGCAGGTTCTTCTCTCATGTCCCTCTTTTCACCCTTCATGCCCCTCGACGTCTTGGACATTCCTCTTCGCATTCAATGATTTTCTGTTTTTTGACACGTTTTGCATGTTTCCCCCCTTCGCCGAGAGTCCAATTTCATCTTCTTCCGTCTTGATTCATGTTGCCTCCGCTGCTCATATCCTGTGCATTTCTCGGTTCCTCTCAACTACCCGTTACCTCACATTATTCATATCCTTGCCTACATGCGCCCCTTCACCAATACCTTGGGCGCATACATATCCATATCCTGCTCCTCTCTCCAGCTCGTCTCTCCTGCTCGTCTCTCCAGTGCCATATTTCAAGTCGAACCGTCTTCTGTCTGTCCACCTGTTTTCCACCTCCACCCTCTGTCCGCAGTCGCAGTTACAGGATATTCCTGACATGGCTTCCTCACAGGCGAATGACCGATTCTGTCCCATCCTCTTACGATATCCTACTACGATCGACATCGAAATCGAAGCGTCTCGTCTTCTTCCACTCAGACCAGAGCGACAATCAGTGGTTTCCGAAAGCCTGCTTGTTGATATCGCGGTCGATCAGTCTGCAAGAGGAGGAGTAGGCAACAGCAAGACTGATGGGGGATCGCTGGTGCCGAAAAGGCTGGTTGTCGATACTGCAGGCGGTGTACAAGAGTAGTGATAGGGAAACAAAGCTCACGGTCTTCACGACCTTTGACTCTCACTATGACAATCTTCGTGTCCATCATGCGCCGATTCATGCTCCATACTCTCTACATTCTCTGTCTGTCTGTCTTTCTACACCCTGGCTCCGCTTTAGCTTTCGCTTTCGCAGATTTCGAACATGGTTGCTCTTACAGAAAAGTGGCTTCTCTCACATGAGAGCGAATCCACTGACTCTATCATGTCCTGTCAGGATCGAAGCGAAGCGCATTACCTTATTCAATCCAGACCTGGCCAGGGGATTCAATCGGTAGTGCCATGGTACCACAAAGGCGGATTCTGACTGTCGATATCGCAGTTGGTCAGTCTGCAAGAGTAGGAGCAGGGAAGCAACCAGACTACCTGGTGACAGGTGGTACTGAAACGACACGGTATCAATACCACGGTTAGTCAGGCGATCCGTCTACAAGAGTAGGGACAAGGAAACAGGCTTCACGGTCTTCACGACCTTTACCTCGCCGTGTCGAGTCAAACCGTCAGGATCCGCGGAAGTTCCTCGCTTTACGACACTCTTCGTATCTATCATGGGCCGATTGATGCTCCATGCTCTACGTTCCCGGTCCGTCTGTCTGTCTATACCCTACCTCCGATTTCGTTTTCGCTTTCGCAGACCTCTAACGTGGCTTCTCTTACAGAAACGTGGCATCTCTCGCAGAGCAGCGAAGCGATTGACTCAATCCCCTCTGCCATGATCGATACGAAACCCGTCGTCCTCTTCAATCCAGACCTGCCCCGTGGATTGGTAGTGCAGTGCCGTGTCCACGATGCTCTGGACCTCGTCCGTCACGTCGGCGTGGATCGCGATCACCGCTCCACTGGTGGCCCTCGGCCTCGATCATCTCGACCGTGCACTGCGTCATTACGATGTACCGGTCCACGCAGACGACCTTGAACCCGTTGTCCGCGAGGAATGGTACCGAAAAGGCTGATTCTGATTGTCAATATTGCGGCTGATCGGTCAGAGGACAAGAGTCGGAGCAAGAGCAAGGGTTGGGAAACAAAGCTACTGTCACAATCTTAACATCATATTGCGATGAGATTCGTGTGCTTATCGGCTCGCGTTTGACGTTCCTGGTCCGTCTATCTGTCTACCGTTACACCCCGCTTCACCCCCACCCCCGCAGACCCTCCTAACGTGGCCGCCCCATAGCAAAGCGGACCGCCCCACCCTGGCCCGCCCTGCTACGATCGAAGCAAAGCGCGTCCTCTTCTCCAGTCCGGACCTCTCCGGGGGGGTTACCAGTATTGCCGTACCGAACAGGCTGGTTCTGGATGTCGACATCGTGGCTGATCGGTCAGTCTTCAAGAGTCAGAGCAAGAGCAAGGGTTGGGAAATGGGGCCACAACCACAATCATCACATCATACTGCGATGATATTCGTGTGTTTACCGGCTCACACTCGATGTTCTACATCCACCCGTCTATATACCTTTCCACATCCTCCTTTCACTTTGATAGATGCTTCTAACACACCTTCTCCCACAGAAAACGAAACGAATCACGGCGTCCCATCCTGTCCTGCTACGATCGAAGCGAAGTTCTTCATCTTCTTCAACCCAGACCTGGCCAGGGGATTGGTGGAACAACAGCATCGAGGAGGCTGATTCTGATTGTCAAGATCGTGACTGAGCGGCCAATCTATCTGTCTGTCTACCTTTCCACCTTGCTCTCCTTTCACCTTACTCTCATTTCACCTTACTCTTCTTTCACCTTTGTCGATACTTCCAGCGTGGCTTCTCTGACGGAGAATTCTCTCACAGAAGGCGAAACGAATGACGTCGTCCCATCCTATCTATCCTACCACGATCGAATACGAAGCGTATTGTCTTGCACCGACTCAGGTCTGGGAATTGGTAGTGTGGCAGAGACGAAAAGACTGTGATATCGGCGCCAGTCAGCCTACAGGAATAAGAGAAAGGCAAGGGAACAAAGTCACAATCTTCATGTCAGAACTACGAGGCTCTCTGTTGTGTCCGTCGACCTATGGCGGGAGAAATCGTCCAGCGGGCACATCTTCACCTCGCACACCTCCCAAGACGATGTCCGCAGGCGATTTCGATTCCATACCGATTTCACGTTCCATATCGCAGATTCCATGTCTCTCCGCCGGTATGTCTATCCATCTGCCTTTCCAACCTCCTCTGCTGTTAGATTCGCAGGCACTGCTAACACGGCTTCTCTCACAGAAAAGCTAACCGGCTGACGTATCCCGTCCTCTCCTGTTCCATCACGATCGAAGGGCGAAGCATACCGTCTTACACCCACTCGCGCCCGAGAATTGGCAATGTGATAGCGACAAAAAGACTGATGTCGCGATCAGTCAGTCGGCAAGACCAAGAGAAGAGTAGGGAAGCAAAGTACAATCTTCACGTTACAACTGCGCGTCTCTCTGTGTCGATATCGAAGGCCGGTTCCGTATCCCGTGGTCCATGTCCGTCGGTATGTGTATTTGTCTGCCTGCCTTCCTGTCTACCTTCCTACCCCCTCTACCGTCATATTCGCAGATGTTTCTAACATGGCTTCATGCATAGAAAAGCTGAGCGACCGGCCGTTGTCCTCTCCTGCCACGATCGAAGTACGTCGTCCTCTACCATTCAATCAGACCTGCGAATCGGCAGTGCGGCAAACACGAAAAGACGATAATGGCGCAGCACGTCAGTCTGCAAGAGTAAGAGAAGGAAGGGAAACAAAGCCACAAACTCCATGTTACAGCTGTGAGCCTCTGTGTCCATACCGATGGCCTGTTTTATTTCCCGTATCCCATGGCCGTCCGTCGGTATGTTTATCTGTCTGCCCCTCTACGCCCCTCTGCTTTCTCTCTCGAAGGTATTTCTAACGTGGCTTCTCTGACAGAGAATTCTCTCACAGAAAATCTACGCGACTGACCGTCATCCCTCGCCCGCCACGATCGAAGTGCGTTGTCTTCTTCCAGCCACTCGGACCTGGGAATCGACAGTGTAGTGGTATCGAAAGACTGACTGATTGTCGATGTCGCGGGCCTCAGCCTACGGGAGCAGAGCCGGAGCAAGAGAAGGTGAGCAAATATTCATGACCTTCGTGTCCCAATTGCGAGGCTCTCTGTGTCGATATCGATGGCGCGTTTCACGTTCATATCCCATATTCCATGTCCCTCCCGCCGTCCGTCGATCCATCTACCATTCTCACCGTCTCTACTTTCTTTCATATTCGCAGCTATTCTAATGTGGCTTCTCTGACAGAAAGCGAAGAAATTGACCCGGTCCCGTCCTGTCCTGTCCGATCGAGGCACATTGTCTACATTCCCGGACGAAGCTCATGCAATGGGTGGTTATCCTGGCGATGTTGTCCTTGATGGTGGGCGTTTTGTCTTTCCTGTTTAACGAGACAGTGCGGACTTGGACAGTCCAGAGGACAGAACGGCCTCGGATCCTGGACGAAGCCCATGCAATGGATGGTTGTCCTGGTGGTGTTGTCCTTGATGGTGGGCGTTCTGTCTTTCCTGTTCAACGAGACAGTGCGGACTTGGATAGTCCAGAAGACAGAACAGCCTCGGAGGGACCAGAATCCTTTTGTCTTTCCTGTTTAACGAGAAAGTGCGGACTTAGATAGGCCAGACGACAGAACGGCCTCGGACGAGCCAGAATCCTCCTGAGGAGAGACCTCCCCCAGCCCATGCACCCTCTGGGCAGTGGGCACGCGCAGTGGTACCAAAAGAATGATTGACTGTCAATATCGCGGTCCGTCAGTCACAAGAGCAGCAGGAGGAGCAGGAGCAGGAGAAGCCAAACAAAAATTCACGATCTTCATACCACAATTGCGAGGCTGTCCGCATTCATACCGATTTCATGTTCCTTCTTCCACGTCTATCTGTTTCGCTGCTTCTCTGTCTATCTACCTCTCCACCTCTACTCTTCATTCGCAGATACAAGCTAACATCGCTTTCTACAGAAAGCCAAATGAACGACCCTGTCCTACTCCTACGATCGAACCACATTATCTTCTTCCGCCCTGATCTGTCTGGTGATTATGGGTGTGGGCATTACCGAAGACGATGATCGATGCTCCGATTGCTCGGATCCAATACAAGAGGTGGAGCAAGAGTAGGGAAACAACTCGAGCCGCTCTCATCCTCAATATTGCCATCCCTTCGTGGACATGCCGATTCTGTTCTATATTGTGCGTTCGATGTTGGTCTGTCGGTCTGTCGGTCTGTCTATCCTTCCTTCATCCTTCCGCTCTCACTTTCACGGATTTCTAACAATACTTTTCTCACAGAAAGCGACGCGACCAACTCTGTCCCCCCCTGCCACGATCGAAGCGTGTTCCGCTTGGGCCTAGCTAGGGATTGGTGATGCCAAAAGGCTGATTCTAACATCTATACCACGGTCGGTCGGTCTACAAGAGAAGGAGTAGGAGCAGGCGCAGAGAAACAAATGCACATAACCTTTGTCCCCCTTCACACCACGAGAATGTTGATGGGTATACCGATTCACACTCCACGCTTCATGTCTGTCTGTCTCTCCATCTACCTTTCAACCATCTGTCCTCTCCCTTTGCAGATTTCTCTGAAGTGGCCTCTTCCACCGAAAATCGAAGCGACCGAGCTTGCCGTTCACTACCCTACCACGACCGAAGCGTGCTCTCCCCAGACCTACCCAGGGATTGATTATGCCCAAAGGTTTACGGATATTCTCAACTCAATATCGCGTTCGGTCGGTCTCCAAGAGAAGGAGCAGGAACAGGAGGAGGGATATAAAGGCGCATGATCTTCACCTTTCCTCCGCCTACGAGAGTCTTCGTGAATACGCAGATTCATACTCCACGTTCTATGTCGGTCCGTCTGCCTGTCTACATTTCTCCCATTCCTCCACTCCTTTCGCGGATATCTCCAACACGGCCTCTCTCAGAGAAAAGCGAAGCCACTGAGCTTGTCCTCTGCTGGGGTACTACGATCGCAGCGGCCCGGACTGTCTTGCTCCACGGACTATCCGGACCTGGAGATTTGGATTGGTACTGCCAAAAGGCTGGTCATCGATGCTGCGTTCGGATGGCGAGACACATTCCATCGCGAGATACATTCCATCGCGAGACGCATTCCATCGCGAGCCACAACACATTCTATAGCGAGCTACGACACATTCCATGACGACCCATGGTACATTCCGTGGCGAGATACATTCCACGGCGAGATACATTCCACGCGACCTTCAATCTATCGCGACCCGTTACACATTCCATCGTCAGGCACATTCCATAGCGAGCTACGATACATTCCTTCGCGAGATACATTGCATGGCGAGCCACGATACATTCCATCGTGAACTATAATACATTCCATCGCGACCCATGATACATTCCATCCCGAGCTACGACACGTCCTATCGCGAGATACATTTTATCGCGAGCTATGACACGTTCCATCGCGAGATGTGTCAACCCACTGCTCTCGGCCCAGATCTGGCCCCTGCTCGAACATAACGAACTCGAATTTCGTCCCGCTGAACAGTGTCCCATCATAGTCGGTGCCATTATTCGAGACCTTCTTGACTCGGTGGCCTCGACTGTTGACGAGTATTTCTCTGATTTACCGGCAGAATCGACCTTTGCGCTGCACGTCGGTTTAGTAGCGGCAAGAAATCGCTTTCCCGGATGCTCCTCCGTCTCGCAGGATTATTCCAGGAGCTGTGAAGCGAAGAGCCGAGACACGGCAGCCTTTGCATTGTCTTCAGGCTTTCCAATCCTTTCATATTCGAGGACGCCTATCATCTATGACAGCCTCTCTCTCCATCCACACAACCTATCTGCAGGGTATCACCACTTAACGATGACTTTACAGACGTCGTCGAGAAGCCCATCGACACAATGGAATAATTTAGCGTTATTTCTGGTCATCCTCATGACGATGTCAATGCATCAACTTAAAGAGCATACCAAAGCGACCAAGGGAATAGGCACTATCGACTTCAGAGCGGCCTGCGTCGGTCACAGCAAGCGGAAGGCAAGCTCTGTTTCCGACTGACTATATCCTACTTCATTGTCTTTGCTGTTCTGGTTTATGCTAGGCGTTACCTGTACAACGACGCGGAGACGATGGCAGCAGCCTCTGACGATTCGCGAGCCGCTTTGTGTACCCAAGACGATTGGTGTCTCTCAACCTGCAGCACCAGCTCAAGGCAAATGTGGTGGCCGGATGTACCCTCATCTGGGCCATCCATTCCAACAAGAGTGCCGCTTTCAGCTTCTCTACTGCCGATACAGGGGTCCCTTCATTTTCCACGTCTTCGATAAGTGAGACAACCCCATCCATCGTCGGCCGTGGCTGTTCTCTTGATTCGACGGCAATATGGCTTCAGCTATCCCAAGAAGATTGAGACGACCGAGAGAGTTCTCTGGAGAAACTTCGTCGTGCCATTTGATCACGAGCAGCAGCCTTGTCCCGCGCTCTGGGCATTGACGCAGCCGTCTTTCTATTCATGCACGTCGCCGTCTTCGCCACCACACCAAAGCAGCAGGCTGGCAGTGTTACATTCAAGCTCAGAACCAATACCAACGTCCCCCCCCCCCCCCCCCCCCTCTCAGATCTTCACCGCCAATGGGTTCGCTGAGGACGTCGCACACGAGACACCGCAACGCCTCCTCAGCGTACAAGATCGTAGACAAGGTTTGGCCAAACGCCAGGAACATTCGCACTGAGCGTCCGTCCACAGAAGTTGGATGTGAAGAAACTTGGGACCCTTCGAGATATCAGACGTCGTCAGCCTCCGATCTTATCGACTGAAGCTCCCATCGAGCGTGAAGATCCACAATGTGTTTCATACTAGCCTTCTTCACCCAGATAACGAACGACCGCTTGGGGATTCTGTCCATTGATGCAAAAGCATGAACCGGCCAGCTACAGAATAGCAATTCCATTGCTCCGTGTTTTGGCGGCATGCGGCGAATGTGGTCGAGGACACTTTTGATATGTCGGATGGTAGTACGACCGTCTTCCCAGCCTTGCCGCACTCTGCCAAAATGGTATTGTTCTCAGCTGCAAAAGTTGCGCTTCGATTCTCACAAGGCCATCTCGACGACCAGCGCGCTGGCAGAGGCCTCCTCAATGAACGCCTCGACCTTGGGGCATTGGCGGGATGGAGTTGATTGACATTCTGGGTCATGGGAAGTTATGGATTGGGCCACTTTGAGGATTGAGGGTGGACATATTGTTGCTTTTGGCAATTGAAAGGACAATGCCGTGATGCCGACGGCGATGCTGGACTAGAGATCATTCGCTGGACCTCGACTCAACCACGAATCCTTCAAGTCCTGTCTAGCGGAACGAGCAAGCCCTCCAAAACGCCAGAGCAGGCCGATCGATGTTTCCTCGACAGACGCAAGCACATGCCGCGGCCAAGCGTCCGGTCAGTCCATCAGCCACAACGCCTCCTTGGTTTCGAGACTCGAATATCGGGCCTTTGACCTCGAACCGTGAGACATCACAAGTGGCGGTGACATGGCCAATGGCTTCGCAAACGCCAGTGGGAGGGCGCCTTGGATCTCCTTTCGAGTCTAGCCAGCCTTTACATTCACCGATCACGCCTCAGCAGAGTCGGAACCCGGAGATCACTACACCGGCACCTCTCACGCCTCGCGAAACTAGCTAAAGACATTGACCGGTGTCGCCCTTGCGGCAGAATTCCAAAGACGCATGTCCTTTCCGCTCTCCGGGATATGCGCGCAAGTGGGCTTCTTCTGTGGCTGCCGGAAGGATATCATCACGCTCTCGAACACCGTCCTCGTTTCGGAGAGTAACAAGTACCTGTTGCGAGCAATCGGAAGCTGTTTGTCCAAGACTATCGAAGATTGGAGCCTTGTGAAGACTATTGCACTTGGAGATGCTACAAGGAACCCGGGATGATACCACCTTCCCCCCGATCGTTGTTGGATTTTCGTCCATCTCCAGAGTTTCAGGGTCGATTTCGCCCTTTGCTGTCCTACATCGTTGATCGTGGATCTTCATACGGTAACACGCTCCTTACCGAAGCTCCCGCCGGGACTGAGACGGACACGAAAGCGCACAAGACTCATTGTTGAATTCTCATCGCCAAACCTTGGGAAAAGCATTCAAATATGCGGTACAAGGCGTGTTGTGTTGCTGGATAAGATGGCGCAGACTCGTTCGATGCGGCAGTTCATTCGTCATGCCACACTGCCCGTGTGCTTGACGAGGATAACCTCCTGCGTGCCGAGGAGCTCAGCTGCTCTGTCTCGTCTCGCCGGCATTTTCCGTGGGCTATCATCAACCGTCACGTCGAAGTTGCCGGGTCTGGCTTTCAATGTGGCCCACGATTCCGTCGTACCGATTGGACGTCGTCGGTGGTCTTGACTCAGACAACAATCTTGGCCATCTTGTCAAAGAAGAAGCCTGTGTGGTAAAAACAGTTTAGAAGCTGGGATCTTGATATTCGAGCAGCAGCAGCAGGCGTCGGAGTACGACCTCATTCATCCATCCGCTGGTTCTGTCGACTGTACCGGTACGTCCAAGTCAAACAACTGCTGGACCGCCACAGGGTCCCTCCCGTGGAGATTTGAGGTTACTTGGACGTGGGAAGGAAGAATTTACATACGACCTGAGGCTGGATGGAGGTTCAACTGGTTGGTGGCAAGACGAGGCAGACCACGACGATTTGTTCCACCGACGTGTCAGAGGGTCTTGTCTGGTCACGTCTGCAGATGTTTGCCCATAACACCGTCGGAGGCTGTGCTAGGAAGCCAGGGGACTTGCTCGGTATGTTCATATCCCTTTCTTATATTCGTCTCACCCCTTGATCTTCCCCCTTTGATCTTCCCCCTTCATCATCCCGCTTCATCATCCCTCGTCCATGTCTATGGCCCTTCTTCATGTCCCTACTTCATCTTCACATTCCTTTTGCATGTCGCCGTTGCCTTTTGCATGTTATATTTTGCATATTCTTCCATATTCCTCCCACGTTCCGTCGCCTTCAAGGCGGCTTTGCAACCTCCTGCTTCTTCCATGTTGCTCCTCCCATGTTGCCATCATCATGTTCATGTTTATATTCCTTTTTATATGGCTGCCTTTTTCATATTCCTCCATGTTTCCCCCACATTCGTCCTCCTCATGTCACCTTTCTCCTCTGACAAGATAGGCGAGACTGTGGCGAATGCTGTCAAACAGCAAGTTACTTACACCCGGGTCTGAAACAGTGGCGGAATACCAGTCAAGTCCCTGCTCACTTGACCTGCTTGATCTAGCCGTCGACACGACCATCGGAATCCCCATCCGGACCGGCATACTCAGCATTTTGACGGTCGGCGCACGGTACATTTGCACCTCTCGCGAATCCTCTCGAATCGTCTCCAAGGCGGCTTTGCAGCCTGTTGCTTCTCGTCTGTTGCTTCTTCCATGCTGCTTCTTCCAAGTTCATGCTCATGCTCCTTTTGTATGCTGCCTTTCGCATGTTCCCTTTACATATTCACCCATGTTTGTTCGTCTTCGAGGCAGCTTTTGCATCATCTTCCTTTCTGTTACTTCTTCCATATTGCCTTCCTTTATGTTCTTGTTCATACGACTTTTGCCCATTCCCCTCTATTCGTTCGTCTTCGAGGCGGGCTTTCTACCATCTTCTTCTACATTCTTCTCTTATGTTACTTCTTTCATGCTGCTTCCTTCATATCACCGCTTCCATGTTACCTTCTGTTTATTCCTCCATTTTATTCCCTTTCGAGGCGGTCTTTGCCTGTCCCTCTTGCTTCAGGTTGTGTACACCACTGGCACAGGGTACGTCTGTCACCGCTAATGCACCTTGTCATCCTCTCTGCAAAATCGTCAACAACTACTTCCACCCGTCGACCTTTCACTTACACTTACACTTTTTGTCCCTCTGAAATGTACCCTTTCATTCTCTGTGAAGTCGTCAACCACCACTCCTGCGTGTCAACCTTTTACTTTGACTTTCACTTTTCAAATTTCAATTCCAACCCGAGGATGATTCACTTGTATATTGCTTTTTGCACGTTCCATGTGGAATCTTCCTCCGTCTTCCTCCTTCTTGAGCGTCCCTCTTGCATGTTCCTTCTTCTATATTGTCTTTTATATGTTTGTCTTTCAGGCGGCTTCTTCTTCCAGGCGGCTTCCTTCAGGTGGCCGTTTCATGTCCTTCTTCCTTGCTGCCTTTTGATTAATGCGTTCTATATGTTCCTCTTGCCTGTTTCCCCCCTTTGTTCCTTTTTCGCCCTCGTCTTTCAATTTCGTGTTACTTTTTGCATGTTCCATGTGGAATATTCTTCGTTCATGTTTCCCTTTCAGATCGCATTTTGTATGTTACCCTTTGCCTGTTCCTCTTGGATGTTCATGCTCTATATTCCTTTTTCAATTGCATGTTCCCCTTTCGATTGGATGCCCGCTGAAGACTTCGTGGGGTCCCCGAGAGATGTCGGGGCGGATTCGCAAGCAAAACTGATTGTGACATTGGCATCGAGGTCGGCACCCGAGACAGACAGACAGACTCACACCCTCTCGCGGCCTCCTGGAAGGCATGCGCCTCAGTTGTTCCACCAGGGGCCAATCGACCTATAAGAGGACACTCTGGTGCCACCTGAGTCTGTTTACAGAACTATCAATCCTCGGAATGCCGCGGCGCGTGCTGCCCAGGCTGGGTTGAAACGGATTCTCGCCACCATGATATGAGAGAGAAAGAGAAGGAAGAAATGATGGAACATATTCTTATATGTAAGAAATGATCTCTCATGGCCCGATGTCCCACTAGCCCATGGCCCACGGCCTGTCGATTGGATGCCCTGTCGATTACTTGCCCTTTCGATTACTTGCCCTTTCGATTGCGTGTTCCGTTTCTATGTTCCTCTTCAAGGCGGCCCTGACATGTTCTTCCCTGCCGTGGCAGGTGCTCGTTGTATTTCCTTTTTGGTCTAACACGTTGCATACGGGGAACACCCCTGTTCTATCTCCCTTTGTCCTCTTCTTCATGGTGCCTCCCTCTTGCAGGTT
Organism: Fonsecaea monophora; assembly: GCF_001642475.1. NCBI lineage: Eukaryota > Fungi > Ascomycota > Eurotiomycetes > Chaetothyriales > Herpotrichiellaceae > Fonsecaea > Fonsecaea monophora. Next base: position 85,232 of record NW_019174026.1, read on the forward strand.
ACCTACTGAGCGTCTTGTTGGTTCATCTCCCCTCACCCTCATCGGCATCTCCTGCATCACCGTCTTCTGCACCAGCGTCTTCTGCCGCACCGGTCTCTCCTGCCGTGTCGATATCGTCCTTATCGTCCTTGTCATCTTTCTCCAAGGGTTGAGAAGACCTTTCCAGCTTAAATACCTTTCCGGCCGAGGCTGTAGAGCCACCAACGGTGGGGCCCAGAATGATCCAACTCCAGCAGGTAAGCCGTACAGGCCCCTCTCCATGTCGCCTTCTTCTATATTGCGTTTCCCATATTCTTCTCGCATGATCCTGTTGGATGTTCTTCTGGCACATCTCCTTGAGCGTTCCACTCGAATGTTTCTCTTCAGTATTGCTTTTGTATGCTCCTCCTTCGTTATGCTTTCCTCACCTTCTATATGAATATTTCCCTTCAAGGCCTCTGAATATCATCTGCAAGGCGACGTTCACCATCAAGCAGCGTCCATCTTCAAGGCGTTATTCTTCCTCACGGCGCTATTCTTCCTCACGGCACTATTGTTCCTCACGGCGCTATGCTTCTGCCACGCGGTGTTCATCTTCAAAGCGGTGTTCACGGGAGCTGGAAAGCTCAGTGCTGGTGGGCGACGGAGGACGGTCAGATGCTCGGTTACCTCCCCAGGCAGAGTCTCGGTCGTCAGGCATGAAGATTCCACTGGAACTAGCTGACTTCGCTTGCGATTGAGATTGGGAGCCGGCAACGGAACCACAGCAATGCCCGAGATCACAGAGCCTGACACATGATGTGCCTGCTGCGGATTTCATCGTCTCTGATGCGTTCCTCCTCCAAGGCCCTGTGACGTGGCTGCTGAGGACCAGACCAGGCGAGAGGAGGGGAACTTGAAGATGTGGTGAGGATCAGGTGAGAGAAGAGGAACGTGAAGATGTGGTGAGCGACCGTGTCAGGATGATTCGATTCAAGAGGACCATGTCCGAAACCTGCCGTACGTGCCCCAGATCACATTCCAAAGGCTGTTCCCACAGGAGGAATGGCACTTGCCAGTGCCCTGGCAGGTTGAGATCGACGCAGAGTGTCTTGCTCCCGGACGACGGAATTGGAGCGGGCACAAGCTCCTATCGTGCAACGTCAGTCAACTCTCCGAGAGTGACAGACACAGGCATCTGACACGAGTTCCATCATGGCGTTTCTTCTCATGTCAACCACATGGGCGTCTCAGGAGTCAAGGCGGTCTTGGCCTCCAAGACAACGTTCATCTTGAAGGCGGCAGTTACCTTTAAGGCGGCAGTCACCTTGAAGGCGGCCTTCATCTTCAAGGCCATATTCATCTATACCGCGCTCTTTACAGGCTCTTCTTGTATGTCCTTCTCCAAGATGGCCTTTTACATGTTCTGCTTGCATATTCTTCTTCAAGGTCTATATGTATATTCCCTTTTCGTATTGCTTGGTCCCCGCTGTTGCACTAGACCTTGGAGACTGACGCAAAGACAATGGGACGAACAGATCTTGCAGACTACGCGTGATACTACGCATGCTTTCCGGCTCTTACTCGACAGCAACGACTTCTTTGCCCCCGCCCGGCCTGGTCACGGAATCTACGTCGCCGTCATCTGCCTGGCTCGCTTTGTTTTGCCGCCATGGAAAGCTTTACGCCCGAAGATGAACACGCCGGTCAAGCTCATCCCGGTGACGTATGGCCCCAGCATCAGCGGCATATGTACCTGTTCATGCTCTCACCGTGCTCGAGTCCGTGGCCACGGTCGCGCCCGACGGCGTGGCGGCGTACAAGGTCCTGACCGAGGACGGGTTGGAAGACAACGAGGAGACCGTGATCAGGTTCGTGAGAAACACCACGGTCGGGACGAGGAGACATTGCAGCTGGAGCATACGGAGTCGAGCCAGCCCTAGCCAGTCCTTGGACGCGCGGCCAGACGCAGCCACGCGGCCCACCTGCCACAGACCTCGTTGCCGGGCTTGACGCTGGTCGTGTGCGGGGTCATGGACATCGTCTCGATGCACACTCCAACTCCATGGATTACATGTCGTGTGCGTACCTGACGTCGATGCTGTTGCCCCCTGATGATGGTACTCGACACCAACCGGCTCGATCGTCCACAGACTCGCCACGATGGCGGGGCACTCCCACCTGACCAACGGCATGAACATGCGCTCGTACCTCTCCACGGCCGGGCTGAAGCCCACAGCCCTCCTGAACGCGCCCACGATCATGACTATGAACGAGTCTAGCGACGGGACGCCCCCTCTGCCTGAACATTATCGACAGCACCTCCGACACTGTCAGCGGCGGCAGCTCACTTATCACGGCATTTCTCATCGTCCTCACGAGTGCTTCTCCTATCCCTCTCCTGCTGCGCGTGCCCTGTCGAGTCTTGGGGCCTTGCCGAGCTGATCCTTGAGTCGTCGAACCTCCACGTGGAGTACATGTTGAAGGACAGGTTGACGTTCAACAGGAGGATGAGGGACCCGTCAGCGGTCGAGCAGCTTGCCCAGCATGGCGCAGAAGAGCAGGAGGCGCAGCCACACTCTGAGTAAGAGCAGGAACATACACGCGCACGAGAGGGTACCCACCGACTGGACCATGATCCCGACGACGGTCGAGGAGATGAACACGGGCTTCGCGGGCATCCTGACCTCGAAGACGAACCTGAGGCATATCGAGGTGGTGTGCGGCATCATGGCCGACATCATGTGCCTGATCGAGATCGGCATGGGGTACGAGAAGTCACCGGGGAACAGCATCGACGTGATCTGCCTGAACGTGGTGTCGGGAGGGCACATGGGCTGATGATCATCAAGTACCTCTTCGAGGTCATGCAGATGTTCGTGTTGACGAACGAGAATGTGTCCCCTACACATGTGCCTGAGCGAGCAGCTCTACCCGGTCGCCACCACGGTCCTGACGGCGAACATACACACGATCATCGACTGGCCCATCCACATCGCCAGGCTCACGACCACTCGGGCTGGGAGCAACGCGGTGATCATGACGAGGGTGTCTATGGAGCCGAGCGAGGCCCTGCAGATGATGAACATCACGGACATATTGGTGTCCATCGTGGTGCCCATGTCCAACCCCGTGACGATGATCAGCGTCAGTAACGCGGTGAGGAAGAGGGGGATGGTCATGGAGACCGCCTTGGTCTCTGACCCAGACAAGACCATGGTGAGGGTCAGGAACGCGGTCATCCACACGAAGCATGGCAGGATCAGGCCGCTGTTCAGACTGGAGCTCGACTGCCCGGCACGGCCTTGATGGTGAACGCGATGACGGACATGATCAGGCCCATGAACTTGAAGAGGATGTGCTTCGATGGCAGGGTGATGCACGCGTTCAGCACCACGCTCCCTGCGCATACTCAGGAACATCGATGTGGCCGCGACCGTGGGCGTCGACGCGCACTGGTCCGAAAGCTTCGCTGAGAAAATCATCACCATCGATACCTGGACGAGTACGACAACCCAATCTGGATCATCATTATCATCATCATCATCATCATCATCATCATCATCATCATCATCATCATCATCATCATCATCATCATCATCATCATCATCATCATCATCATCATCATCATCATCATCTTGTCCCTGAAAAACGACATCGTGGCGGGCCCTGAAGAGATTGGCCACCGTGCTGCTTGGTGTACGTGGGCGAGAGGCAGGCGACCGACACGGACTCGATCCTCATCAGCCTCGGGAAGCTGGACGACTTCGTGGGGGGGCACGAGAGCCTCTACGCGTTCACGCACACCATATGGCGCAACCTGCCGGACCCGCCCGACTGCGAGACGGTGTACCGTCACCATCTGGATGATCAGCGCCGAGAACTACAGACGTCGACTACTCCTCGGAGCCCTGGGAGGGTACGAGCTGGGGCGCAACGCGTACGTGCACCTGTGGCCGGCGATCGACAGGTTCAGAGCCATGATCGACACCAACAGCGCGTTCTGGCTCATCGGATCGAGGGGGGCTTCGGGCTACGCCGAGTTCATGGACCTGCCTGGGGTGCCTGACACGCACCGGTAGCCGCGCGAGGAGGTGACGCCGCCCCACGCCTAGGTTTTGTCCAGCACCATGCAGAGGTGTACGACCACCGAGCTGCGCGGGGACTACTGTCGTCCTACGACTTCAAGAGGACCATGATGATACGCAAGAACACGTCCATGATCGACGTCGGCGGCATGCACGCGCGTAATGCTAGGATAATGAGGGAGAGGATGGAGCGGAAGACCACGATCAACGAGAACACGCCCACGCACGAGGAGCTGGACTATCTCCCCGAGCAGGTAGGTTCTTGCCCTTGTACAGATTCTTGAAGTCGAACATCTCTCCGTGTCCTTCATCGTCTCCATCATCATCACGAGGGTCTCCGACGTGGATCCTTTGTGCTGCTGGTGCTGTCCTAGGGGCAGAACTTTAGGAAACCAGACCCAGAAAGTCTGAATTCCGGGGGTCGTCTTCTTTTTAACTTCCCGAACCTGTTCGTATCTGAGGAAAAAACTATGAACATTGCTCCCTTTATGTCCATATTCCAAAACTGTACGTTGCAGACAACAGCCACTCACAAAATCTCTGCAGCCGGGGGAGCCAGGATCAAAACCACACACACACTTCGTTTGGGTTTGTCGCCGCCTTCAACCTTTTGAAAAACCACGTCGTCGATGACTGACTTCAGCCGCTACTAGCCCCTCAAAGCCATCGAGGGTGTGTGTCCAGTGCATTCTGGAACGCATGGCCTGGCTGGGATTGGCTGTGTGGCTCCTGTGGTTTCAACCTGAGATGCCTCCGAGAGACACTGGCAGTTAAAACGACATCCTGATCACGAACTCACCCATCGTGCGAACGAACACAGGGATTCATTTCGCTCTTGAGTCTCATGGACTGTCGTCGAGCCTGTCGAAGGAAATGCGTGGAGATTCGTCACATATGAGCAGTGAACTGATCTGCGGTGGTCCTGAATGTGGCCACATCTATGCTTTCAAGGTGTCTTTCGTGACAAGTTCTTCTGCAGTCGACCTTCTTTCTTCACGACTTTGTCGTTTGCGCCAGCCACAGCGGCAGCGGCAGCCGCATTCTGATCCTCGTTGGTAAAGCGACGCCAACTCCTCGGCCGAGTTACAGACCCAAACCTTGGTGTTAAACATAGCCGACGCGGCTTGCTGGCAGCACAATCACCCCAGGGCGCTCGCTCTCATATAGCTGGCGCACGAATTCGTAGCCGATTCGGGGATTTGTGTTAGGAACAGCCTTACATGCGACCTAGGGCGGGGTTCGTCCAGGGGAAGGTCTACTAGGATAGGTAGCCCGGAAAAGGATATAGAAGAGTTAGGGCTAAGGTTACGTACGGTACGTGACTTTCTAGAAGAGGAATATACGATATAACGACATATCGGCCCCGTCTATATAGATAGTAGGTTAATATACCGATATACTATCTCCGGTTACCTGTTCGAGATAAATCTTATAAGTATATATAGCTATACTTATTACCCTTTTATAGTTATACTCTCTCGTAGCTAATTTAAAACATCTACTTTACGATACTATTCTAAAGTTACTTGACTATTTATACCTTACGTACTCTCGACCTAACTATCTTTTGCACAGATCCCAGCGATGTCCTCCTCTGTTTGGTGTCGGCTCGCTTGGCTTTGGTGCCGGCATCTTGGCGCCCACCTTCGTTAGCCGCAGAGCCGTGATGTATTCGAAGCTGGGGGCCTTGCCGACAAAGAAGCGGCAGTTGCGCAATCTTTGGCGTGATGCGACTCACCATGCCCAGCAACGTGCTGCCCTTGTCTGACATGCTCTCCCTCCTACAACATGCTGTCGTCCCACGATGAAGATAGCCAGCCACGACGGTCCAAGGACTCATCAAACTCCTGGGTCAACGAGAAGCTCACCACCCTTCACTATCCACTCATTGTCCGCCACCTGAATGTGTTTCGGTGAAGGTAGCCAGCCAGCGATGGAGGTTGACAAGGTCCTAGGACTCGTAGCCGCAGTCCGAAAGAGACAGATGTTCGATGTTCTTCAGATCGGACACAAAACCGTGCAATCCAATGCTGGTAGCCCACGTTCTTGGAATGTTCGGAAAACGGCACGCGGTTCCCGAGAGACTTCGACATGCTATACAGTTTTAAGACTTTAATAGTAGCGGGTAAACGGAGGCAGACGGCTTACGTTAACGTCCTGAAAAGGCGGCCATTATATGACGCACGAGTGACGGGCGTGATTTTCCCAAGATCCATCGTAGCTATCTTTCCCCTTCCTTTGTGAACTGGCTGAATAGACTTTTATCCCCCACACCAGCAGCAGGAAGCAGGGTAAAACAAAGCTCATCCTCGCCGGCCGGCCTGGAATGTTGTCAAAGTCTCGTCGAACGCGGAAGGAAGAACGATTGTCTGAGCGCCGGATGCGTAGGGTTTCTTATCGCCAAGCTCAGTCATGCTGTAAACCTTGGTCCAAGGAATGTCCCAACAAGCGTCAAAGCTGTGGTACAAGAACAGGGCCTTCTCGGCATCGTGCTGAACAGTGCGGATCATGTAGGACGCACCCGCGCGCTCCATTGCCTCTTTGTGGCGGTCTGTAGCCAGGCCTCCGCTGATTCTGTAGATGCGTGCAAGTTGGAGCGACGACATTTCTTGGGCCACTACCCAGCTGCCGAGAATCTCCACGAGGTCCTGAGATAGGGGCGTTTCAGTAGGGAGCTCGCTCCGGACCAGCTGCCACATGCTGGATGAGTCCTGCCACGTGTCGTTGGTAGCCTTGGGGTAGACCTTTGCTGCAGTCCTTTCGCAGCATGTATCGAAAAGACGCCGTGCCTTGTAAAGGCGGTCGCAGGCCTCACAGTCGACGGAACTGGAAGGAGGACGGTCATGGCACGCATCGCACCGGCGGGCACTCGGCATGATCGGGTGGAGAGCCTATGCATGTCATCAGCAAACGGAACATCTGGACGGCAGGGGATCAGCTCACATGAACAAGATCGACGAGCGTTCTTGCATCTAGGTGGACCTCCTTGACGTCGTAGCAGCACTGGGGTGTTATTTCGTCGACGGTGGACCTGTCGATCTGAGGACAAGTGTTAGTGCGTCGTGTTGAAGGACCTGTTTCGGACGGGACCATGGGCTTTACTGGGCGACCGGAAGCCTGGTGCTCGGCCAACTTCTAGATCCACGCGTACTCTTCCAAGCGCATCCTGTCTTCCACAATTCCTTCGTACTCTGGAAGTGTAGGGCTAGGCATCTCTTTGGTCGTAGAAAAAAGCTTGAGCGTCATCGCTGTCCCGTGGCGCTGATACATCAAATCACGGCGGGCAGTTGCACAGGTTTGGGGTAGAGAACCGTACGAGGGGTATATAATGGAGAGAATCGTGTGGAAAATAGGAAGAGAGAGAACAGCGGCATACTGACGATGTTTATCTGCGCTGATTGGGGGCTGAGTCGATCCATGTGTCACGTGTGGCACTAGGCCGGGTTGGGACTAGCCCGATCTTTATTCTCCCCCTCTTTTATTCAGGTAGACCGAGTCACTAGGACTCTTCCTCCTTCTCTCTCTTCACACAGAAAAGAGCTCAACAAACTAAACCAATCTGCCATTGCGGCAACCAAATCCTTTTCCTAGTTGTGGGCTGGTGTCGAGACTCATTCGGTTGAACGTCTTGCAACACCATGTCCTTGTCGTTTCGCCGCCTTATCACGTTACAGCTTACGGTCGTGCAAACACCCTACTGCAGCCCGCCGACCAATCAAACTACTCCCTCCCTCAAGCAAATCTATACAAACATGCCAATCCCCGACGCTAATGACAAGCGGAGGCCAGTGGCAACGCCGCCGCTTTAACGGACAAGTGACGCTGTTAGAACCCTGTCGCCCGCCGGCCAACCAACTGCGTCGACACCAAAACCCCAGTCAATCCAGAGCCCGGAGGGACGGCCTGGGTGCTTGGCAGAAGGTGGTCGACGTGGCAGGCGTGGCTTCAACAAATCACAGCCACCAGGTTCTGCTTAGGCTGCCAGGGAACGCGATCCTCGACAAAAGAACCATCGGACCCAAGGGTGTGTCTGGTCGCCTGACTTATTGCCAATGGATGAGACGTGTCTCACTCGCGGGTTCATCGTCTCCTGGACCCCGACTGACATAGCGGGGAGGCCCTCACGCCCATGCCCGTACATGCCCTTAATAGGCTGGGGTCGGGTTAAACACCCTACGACACCGCCGTGTGAAAAGATCCCAAGGCATCTAGCTTCCTGGCCAAGGCTGAGTCTTGCACCTCGGTCTCCTGACCTTCTTCCTGCATGCCTGTGGTCCAAGAAAAAATGATGAGAACGAAGCACCGACACATTCGGTAATAGTTCGAGTGATGGCAAGGAGGATGGCAAGAGAGAGAGAGAGAGAGCATCAAGATGGATGAGAACTGTACAGAAACAGACGAAGAGAGGGGGGGTAACACACGAAGCGCGGCGGATGTAAAACGGGCAGGAAACACGCGAGAGGTTTCCCGTCTGAGGCAAAGAGTTACGTCAATCATGGAGTACCGCGATAGGAAATTCCGGGCAGAAATTGCCTGGAGAAGCAATTGACTTCGCGTCTGGACAACTATTACTAGAGGATAGAAATTAACTCTCTAATAGAAGATAAGAGAAGGAGCTAGATACTACTTTATATATTAATATCTTATCTATAAGATATAGTCTAGTAAGACCTTAAGATTATTATCTCGTAAATATAGGTTCTTACATCAGTATATAAGCTTAAGATAGTAGTCTTAAAGAAGATATAAGTAGAATATGTATGGTTAATATACTCTATATCTACTAATTTAAGTAGGTAAGTCTAGTTAATTAAGAACTATCTCCTTCTATAAAAAGTAAAGTATTAGATAGAGGCTATACTTAATATCTTTAGTAGGGAATATTATATCTATAGTTAATAAGGATATTATTATAAATAGGCTAGAGAAGAGGCTACTATAAGTTAAGATATAGGAAGGTACGCTAAGGAGGAGGTAATGATATAGTAGGCGAGAGATTATATAGAACTTACATAACCTACTCTATTATACTTCTAAGGTTAAGTTGAGCTATAGGGAGTACTATCGATTCTATCAACTTTATAGTTCTCGTACTTTCTATAGTTCTCCCTCGTAGTTAACATCGTTTATAAATAATTAAGTTCCTTTAGTTATACGCTTTACCTATAGTTCCGTATACTATACTCTTAGTTTCATCTCTACTACTTTATACTACGACTATATTACTAAGTAAACTATCTAGGTTTACTATTAATACCTCACGTATAAAGTAGCTCGTAATAGATATAAGAAAAAGGATTATCTATACTTTAAATTAGTAACTATTAATATAACGTAAGTAAAGTATATAGAGGATGTAAGGAAGAATAAGAATAAGAAAAAGCAAGTCCCTAGATTGGGATCGTCATGATCGTAACATCCGGGACAAAATAACGGAGTGGTTCGATATGATAGGGCCGATCTTAAATAACCCGGATGTCCTGCCAGAAAATGTCTACAATATGGACGAGACCGGGATCATGCTCTGCTTCTTGCCCTCGAAAAAGGTTCTCGCCGGCCACGACGACCCGACCAATTGTAAAGGAGCCGGAGTGAAGCGTGAGCTGGTAACGGCCATTGAGTGCATCTCGGCCGATGGTCGAGTTATCTCGCCACTCATCATCTAGGCGGCGTCAACCCACCGCAGTAATTGGACCACCCATCCCACCCCTGGATGGCACTCTGCCTGCTCGGAAAGTGGACGTACCAATAAGGCCATCAGTCTGTACTGGATTCAATATGTTTTCGATCCCTCTACTAGAACTCGAGCCAATGGTCGACCTCGCGTGCTCATCAACGACGGCTTTTGGAACACACGAATCCGAAGAAATCTTGAAGTTTTGTTTCGAGAACAACATCATTTTGTGCCGCCTTCCGTCCCATACTTCGCACACACTCCAACCCGTGCGATCTTACAGTTTTTAGTTCCCTCAAAAGTGCTTATCGTGAATAGGTCGAGAACTTGTATCGTGGCGGAGCTACCACCGTAGGCAAACAGCACTTCACCCTGCTTTACAGCCGGGCACGCGACGAAGCTTTCACGCCGCGGAATATGAAATCCGCTTGGTGCAAGGCCGGCCTCCAGCCGTTTAACCCGGACCGGGTTGCCCAATGACATCCAGCCACCACTTATGGAGGAAACTGATCCTCGAACACAGACCGTGAATGTAGAACTTCCATCGCCGAATGACCTGCTGACCACTACCACCACTTCTTAGGGTTATAACATTGCTGAGCAAGAAACTGAAACAGGATATCGGTGATCTTGACAGCCCTGTCAAACGACGATTTGCCAAGTTCCACAATGCAGTTCAAAAGTCGCGTGCTGACTGTGGCGCTCCTGCGGGCGGAGAACAAGAACTTGTTCGAACAAAACAATGAGGAAAAGACGCGAGCATCGACACGATCCACCGTGGTTGGAAGGGCCAAAATCATGGTCTATGAGGACATTTTGTCAGCGCAAAGAAAACGCAACACAGAAGAATCAGTCATCGCTGTTTGAGCCAGAAAATCCAGCAAACGTCCAAAAAAATATATCGCAACTCTTCAAAGCCTCCTTTGCCGGTGTCACTTGCTTCCCTCACAAGCCTCCGGTATTGAGCCCACGGGCCTCGAAAGTTATTGTTCAGTTTTTGCAGTTCTGATTGTCCTTTCAAGCTCTCATCATTGGGTTGACTGCCCCATCCTGGGTCCGGTGTCGCGGATGAGTCTCGGCAAAAGGAAACGCCAAATTTCGTGGACTCGGCTTTCTAGGATTTCTTTTTCGAGAGCGCGGAGGGCGATAGGTGATCCGTTCTCTCGGACTCAACTGTCTAATCGTCAATAGGCAGGAAGCCAAGCACCAGAGTTTGCAAACAGAGACGGAAGCAGACCTGGCTGAGTTGTCCTCCACACAATCGTAGCGACATCAAGTGCCTGGTGTCCATGATCGAATGTTCGTCAGACTTATCTCAAAATCGAGGATGAACGGCGCTGAACTTCCTTCACAAGGCCGGCGAAACGTTTTCTGCGCTACGCCAAAAGACGCGCATGCTGCCAAGACCGCCAGAATCCTGTTGGGCTCCATGTTTAGGACGTGCCCTTTCCACACTTCAGCTTTTCATGAACCTCGAACGAAAATTCAACGATGCAGCACAGGTTAATTATACTGTATGCTACACATACGTTAGCTCAGCTTCGTCGCGCTGACCTAAATGTACTTTGGCTTGTGGATGATAAGCGTATCGCTGACAGCCTAAAGTGCTAGTCAACCTTTCTCAGTCGATCGAGTGTTGGGACCCTTTCTGAATCGGAATGTCTCTCTCATGGAACAACCAGTGACAACCCATGAACGTTTTTCGGGAGGTAGAAATAGGAGGGGGAAAGAAGCTACCATTGGAGCTTAAGAGTGGCGGATCACCTTGCGCTGTTCACTGTAGGGCTTTATGATAGATTAAAATAAGATCCTGATGTCTGTTGACTTGAAATGTAGGGAAGGTGGATCAGTCTGAATGGGAGAGAGGCTTCAAACTACTAGATACCACTACGGCCATTAAAATGATTCCAGATGGTTGGTCTGCCTGATTGTCATTGCGGTGATGACTAGAATGTCTCCTTATCATCATCCCAGATGCCTGCATCCTTCATTGCCTCCTGCCATCCGGGTTCGGCAGTCATGGCTTTGTCATGGGCCGCCTTTTGCTTTCGAACTAGTGCCTGAACCTCCTGAGCATCCCTGAACAATTCCAGCGTTGGGTGGCTCTGCCGAACTAGCCTTTTGACATACATGTATCGATTGGTGTAAAGTGGCCTCATGACGCGGCGTTCAGCGCTTCTGTACAATTCGTATGATTGCAGGAATTTGACGAGCTCATCCACTAAACGTCTCTTAGTTAGTTATTTTGATTTTCGAATGCAACGGCGATGTATCAACAAGTATCGCTTCAATGGCATAAATGACGTACTGCTAGACTCATTCTTCAGAAGCGGTCCAAGTGATTTCCCGAAGTTGTACGCATCAACGTGAAACACTGGTTCGCCATCCTCTGGCCAGTACATGGCATTCCTGAGACGATCTTCTTCTGCGACTGGCCCGGTGCCGCTTGTTTGAGTCATTGTTGAAGTCAAGTTCGGTGTTGGGAGAGAGAGTCAAGAAAGATTGAGCAGTTGAAGAGGGATGCCGCACTCGCCTGGTGACAGAGGCTTGGCGGTTGCCTAAAATCGTGGGGCCCGAGCACCTTAGTGGAGAATTAAGTGACGGTAATGGTTGGTATTCTCGCGCGGGTAATGGAAGGAAAAAGAGACGGGAACTGGGGGGAAGGGCCCCCGTTTATATAATTTACCACTGTGTCCCAGCAAATCACCACACAGCCTCATGCGGCTTTGGGCATGATATTGGGGCTGGCATGTTTTCTAGTTTCGCCGGCATTCCGCATGATGCAGCCCGGCTGTGCTCCAAGCCTCACACAAAAATGCAATCCCTTGGTCGCGCGTGCTAAACCCATCGTCATCGGCGTCCTGGGAAAATGACGACCACTCATCGCGCCAAAGTGCTGTGGGATATCTCGGTGGCTCCCGTCAACGGAAACACATCAGCCTATCGATTTTGGGTTGAAGCGCGAGACCCTGCCCTGGAAAAAGCGATGCGCTAACGATAATTACCCGCGTCGAATTGGATCAGGAAACATAGACATAGAACCGAGCATAGGAAGGCATCAAGAAGAGCACAGGCCACACACAGGCCTAAGCGCTATTATGTGGATAAGTTTCAGCCATGGAATACAAACTCCTTGTCTCTCCTACTGCCCAAGTGCGTTGCATGGTGCCATATTTCTATCGCCGTAGAGGACATGAGTTAAAACCCTTGTGCAACCGCAACACTTTGTCTTAGACTGAAGACGTCTCGAGGCCGGAGACCTTCTGCAGCGCACCGAAGAGCTCTGAGGTCCAGCTTCCGGATCCCATCGTTTGACCGACATTTGCATCCTAGCTTGGGAATCGCCGATGGGGGCTAGAGTCCGACCAAATTCAACGCTGCGTGGCTCCAACTGGCCAGGGTTTGGGCTGTGCGGTGGGAGCAGTCGGTGTGGTGTTATGATTGCACAATTGCCTTGGTCTCCCCTCTCTTGACATTGACATGGCATTTTAACGAAAGCTTTCTCTTAGTACCCCACTCTTGCCCTGTTTGTACCTGGCCACCAGTGTCTTTCTTCAGCCTTAAAAGGTAGTCTTGAATTGTCGGGAGAGAGAGGGGGCTGATGGTAGTAACGGACATCAGGTGTGAACATCAGGAATGAGGTGAAACCCACGAGATCAAAGCGCCGTCGGTGCGTGTGAGATAGGAGATGATGCTGGATCGATGTGTCTCGGATCGTCGTTACAGGAAGGGGGATAAGTGGACGCCGAACCGCGACGGGATAAACCAATTTTTCAAGCATCGAATTTGAGAGGTACTCACGCAGACCTGTCAGCACGCATCAGTCCTGTACGATAGGTACCTTTGAAATGGGATCGCTGGAGTGAAGAGAGAGATAGAGCAATGTTCGACAGACCCGAGTCTCAGCTCCGTGATACAAACACGCGTGTTTGTATATGCTACAGTTGAGGATCTCACTCCTTGGAGGTTCTGAATCCACGACCAACTTCAAAGAATATTGTTTAGTCGTCGTCGCTCGATGTTTCCATCAGCTCTACGAACCGGCAGGAGTTAGAAGAAGATTCCACACTCCATCTTCATAGGCTTTCGGTACGCGCGAAAAGAAGTTTTGCCTTTCCCCGAACTTTCCCGCGCCAAAGAATGATGAATCTATTATTAGGATGAAGTAATCTAATCAAGCCACAATTTGTGGCTGAGTGGCTGTTCTGTATGAGCTTGTAAAATCAGCGACTCATGACATCTTGGCCCTGTAATACTGTTTCAGGGCTACTCGTCCAAAGGACCTTGCGGCGCCTTGTTAACTTACGCTGGAGTGTCTTCGCGAGCCTCCGTCTCATTCGGGGGAAAGTGTGCTCAGATATTAACTCCTGCTGTCTGATTCGATTCCTTTAACTTCAGAAGCGCCGGATGCCATGGATTTGACTTTCGACAGCGTAGAGTGATGAGAAGTTCCAAGTCTAGACAACGACGAGAGCGTAGTTGGCAATTGCATTCCGTTGTAACATTGGTATGTGCGCTAGGTGCTCATCATAATAGTGGCCGTTTATCACTCTCTAGCTGTTCTTGGACTTATATCAACTTACAAAGAGGAAGATTATTGGGCTGAGGCCTCAGGTACCTAGGGCGCATTTCACAATGCAGGGAGTTTCATAACGCAGGGACGTGGGTTATAATATGGTTATATGGTTATAACACGTTATGGTTACGACCTCATGGTTATTTATAGTTATGGTTACGACCCCCAAGATAACCATACGCAACCATGTGCCCATGTATGGTTCAGGCCCCCCCCCCCTCCCTCTGGTTCAGGGCCCTATAGCAGACCGCAGCAGTTGTCGCTCCCGCACAGACACATTTCGTCGTCGTTTGATTGTTGTGGCGGCGGCGCCTTCGGCTCCTCCATCCCAGCCTGGGTGCAATCGTGGTACTTGAAGGTCAGCTCCGTGCCAGCCTTCACCGGCATGAGGGTGAACACGGCGACGTGCACCCTGCCGTCAGCCCCCTCCCACTCTTCAGTCCCGCAGTTCGGCTCGCCGCACGTGTGGTTGATGTAGCGCGCCTGCGAGTTTACGTGCGTCGCGTCCAGCTCGCGTCCGTTGCTGAGGGCCACGCGGAAGTGCGAGCCGCTCCGGTCCCCGTCCGAATCCCGCATGTCGCGCATCACGCCCTTGATCTCGCCGACGAAGACGTCTTCCGGCAGATCCTCGTCGGTGCGCAGGCCGCGTCCGCGACGCGTGTGAGTTTGGAAGACGGTGAGCTTGCGCTTTGGTGGCTCGGCGAAGAGCCGATTTTGGCACCAAGAGCGACCGCAGTTGTGGTGATCACATTCAACACGAGTCCCGCGGTTAACGCACTCGTTTGTGCTGCAATCGTATGTGCAGCCCGAAGAGTCGCATCGGCCTGGTATGAATGTCCGTTTCGTGAGGGAGCGTGGACTGCGCCGCAAAGGGCTCTGGACTGCCTCTTGTTGTATCGCGCCGACGCCATGGTTGCGTGGGCTGCGCCGCAAAGGGCTCTGTTTTTTCTCAACTGTCTTTAGTCGAGAGAGCTGTTTCGGGCGATGATTTCGAAATGACGACGGCACTGTGCAGGCTGGGTCTACCTCTTCTTGTTCGACTATTGCCGACGCGCAGACTATGGTGCCACCCCAATGTTCAGGCTTCGGTGAAGCTCTTCCGTGTCGGCCCGGCCCCATGGCTGGGGTTGTGGCTTTTGGAGATGCTTCCGGCAGCTTTGATCTGGATCTTGAGACAGAAATGGGTGAACATGGGTCTCGACTTGTTGGTCTTTTGGCAGAAAGCAAACCACAGACAGTCGGGACGCGCCCCGGGATTGGGACGTCCTTTATGTATTACAGCCATGTTCTGCGATAGAAACATCATAGTCCGTAGACTAGCCATGGCAGAGTATTCATTAACAAGGCAGCCAATGGTACATGCACACGATGTTGGAGCATTCCCGCGACCCACGGCTCGGTAATTTCCGTCGTCCAGTCAAGGGTCACGTAGAAGGAATTATCCGCCAGGGCCCCGACTACCAACACACGCCCCTATTACTCCTGTCACCCCCCTGTCACCCCCCTGTCAAACCCCTGTCAGACCCCTGTCACATCCCTGTCACCCTCCATGCGGCTGCAGCGGGGTCCAACAGTTGACGAAGAACGAAATATGATAAAAAAAGACAGTTCTGTGTTGCTTTCCGCATGTACCCGTTCTGGGCGCTACCGTCTCGGCCCGGGCAAGGCTCCCTCTGTGCCGATTTCCGTTTCAATCTTTCCGTGTCTCAAAACTATGAGCCGCTCAATTGGCTTAGCCACACAAAGGCCGTCACGGCAGAGGCTGACAGTGGCGTATTGTCATGACCAGCATCGCCGACGTCGGCCTCCCTCTACTCTGTACATAGTAATAGACCATGGTAGGACATCAGTTCACCTGCGCCCTTGACGTTGTCCAATCTCGACAGACTGAAATAATTCAGCAACAACGGCCGCAACGTCTCCCTCATGTCTATAGGCGTAAGGCTGAAATAGGCAGGTTGACCGAAGATGGTCCAGGTGCTGCGGCTTCGAGATCAGCTTCCTATGGCTTGCGTCTCTTACGTGGTCTCCCTCGTGGTCGAGGACTCAGATCCACGCTGAGAGGTGGTGTCCAGGTAGGTCACAGCGACTTCCGACGTGTCTGGCAGGCTCCTGAAGCAAGATGGCTGATGTCTGGTTGGTGGACTGTTTTGTAGACAAAGATCAAGTCCTTCTGGGAAGAAGTGCGCCATAGATCCATCAACCCTGCGACCATGTGCCAGTCAACTTGCAACTGGCGTCTATCGAAGCGATTCATCTTTGACGTCTACTCAAAACGTTCTAGCCAGCGGACTCCAACGTCGCAATGTCGGCCCAAAGAACAAAATAACATATACCCGCACAACCAAACCGATCTCGCCGGCGGTGAGGTTCCAGAGCACGCCGGCGGCACCCATCAGCCATCCACCATCGCCATCCACCATCGCCATCCACCATCGCCATCCACCATCGTCCATCACAATTTGTCCCAACCATGGACCACCAGCTCACTCAACAGATATCATGAAGAACTTCTCCGTACACGCCCAGCAATTTCTTCATTCCCCTGCAGAAAATTGCGATCGCATCCTCCTTCGTGGCTCGGCAAATTGTTTCACTGGGCATCTTTCCCCGGCCGCTTGACTATTTCCTGCTGGCTGTCGCTGCGGCGCGCGCGCTCCAAGTCCCTGAAGCGCTCATACTCTGCCAGACACGCGGGGTTCCTGACGGTAGAACTCGTCTTGACGACCTGGCCCGAAATGACGACGGGCTTGACGGAGAGCTCGACCTTTTTTCCGGTTCAGTAACTGTCAAACCTCAGCCGGCCAAGGACCCCCCTCGTCGAAGAAAGCATCTCTACTTCTTCTACCACAAGACCGACCCAGATATCCACACATACATCCGGTCAGTTAGCATCAATGCCTAGATACGGCCGAAATGGAAAAAGGCTCCCTAGGCGACAGTGTCATACTGCCAGTCTTATGACACTCGTCCGGTAGACAAACTTGTTGTCCGCTCGATATCTGAATCCTTGTCGAGCTCGATTCCACGTATGCGCTCTTCGCCCGCAACTTCTCCCCATATCGTCGAAAGAACCAGCGGCGGCAAGAGAAGAACTACCTCTTCAATCACGAGGGCTGTTCCCCCTCCCGACGATCCTGCTCATGCCACAGCTGCAACGATCGTCAGCGTCGTTCCGTTTGGCGGGGAAGCTTACTGGCGCCACGCGAACGAGGTGCTAAGCGAACACTTCAAAATTTGGGCGTGCTGGCTTTTTTCTGGTAACGTCCACTAGAACTCTTGGGAAACAAGATGGCTGTTTCCCGAACGTTCGGCGGGTGCTCGAATCTACAGAAGCCACATGGCACAATCCGATTAATCTAAACAGGCATCAAGCACTGCGGCCCCGTTGATCCCGACGACCCCAAAGATATCATCGCGACGACACCGACGAAAAGAAAAAGCCGCGGCCACCCGATATTCGCGACGGAGACTACAGATATCTAACATCTCTTCACTATTAAAGGTGAGAGGATCGTACGAAGCACTGACATTACATCGTTGAGGCTAAGTTTCGGCAGCAGCACGACAATATGGCACGTCTACGTACGCCGGCACTGGATTCATCAGTCGAGGGTCCGACATGGTGGATGAGAACATCTTCCGCGGCCTGCATCTTGGGGACGCCTTATGAGAAATGATCCATCTAAGCCTGGGGCTCAGGGCTCAGGTGTTGGATGACTGACTACTCCATGATATTCGCTGCGTGGATAGCTATTTTACGTCTGTTGGAATCCCACACTCTCTCCCTCTGCTGCCATGACGCTCGCTTTGCAACATCTGCCCCCGGCATCCGCCCCCGGTCGCCTGAATGGCTCGCTCAGCTTGTCTTCTCTCCACCCAGTGAGACCGCCCCCTGGCGACAGGGCCGGGCTGCAGACCCATGGAGCTGACATTTCAGAGAATCGCCCAACTGTTGCAATTCGCACCATCGTCGTGGCTGATCGAATTAGCTGTGCACTATTGACACCCCTCCCTCGTATACATGTAGGAGGTACATCTACTGTGGCCCAGCCCGCGATAACTCCTTCTGCAATCCCCCATTTCGACTGCCTCACGGTGTAGACAAGCTTTCCACATTCCGCATGCCAATTCAGTCCACCAACGGCGGCGCAAACCATGTTGCTTCTCCAACCCACCCGCTAAAGTTTTGCGTCGATCACCCGTCGGATCCATCGTCGAACGCCTCCCGCTATCGCAGACCCACGAAGAAGTAACTAGTCAATCTCCAGCGTGCTTTTGTCGGTTCTTCCCGGCTAGCTAGCTCTGAGCCGATAGTGAAAACCCTCTTTCGATGGCGCTCTGCACATGCATGGGACATCCAAACCGCATCAATAGTCTTCTGTGGGGTTGGTTTCAGCAATGATACTCGGGCGTGCCCGTCATATCTGATATCGATTGCCCTCCCGTTCTTGTTCTGACTCTTGTGGTGTCAACTCGATATTCCGTGTCAAAGACAATGCTCATCGTGGAGAAAATGTGTGAAAACGTTGTCACTAACGACAGAAGGTTCAAAGATCCCTCAGGGTTGTAAGTGGAATTACTTGATTGGTTGCACCTACGGATTGGTGGTGTGCGATGGTGGAAAATTATTCGGCTAAATTTCCCGATAGGGTTAGGGCGACTAGGGTCGATCCTTGCCGCCGGTATCAGATCCAATGGGTTTCCTATGATTGGGACTGCGATCTTGACCTTCTGCGTTCTGTGGTCCTTGGGAGTACTACTCCCTGCCTCGCCATTGCAGTTTTTTTCTACAGCCATCGTTCGTTCTCGTCTACTGGCTAAACAGGTTCAGCGACCATCTCTTGCACACCCCATCATACTTGCTGATAGAAGCATGACGACAGTCCCCGAGCCGATTGTGGACGGAGGACTGCAGGTATGGTTATCCACAGGTTTTTGGCTATATGATGCTTTGGCTAACGTCAGTATTAGTCCCCCCGAGATTCGGCTCTGGGAGACGAAGTGGACTCCTCAACAACTACTTTGGACTCAGCTGCCACCGATTACCGATACCAAAATGGCCGCTGGTACTACGCAGACGACGACCGATCCCTGTACCTCTTCCCCAACGACGAGATGGAGCAAGAGAGACTCGATCTCGATAACGCGGTGTGGAAGCTCACGTTGGGAGGAGAAAAGATGTTTATGGCACCCATCGAGCAGCCACAGAAAATCTTGGATCTCGGCACCGGCACCGGCATCTGGGCGATTCAAGTAGCTGACCAGCACCCGGGGGCAATTGTGACCGGTATTGATATAAGCCCGATCCAACCCACATTGGTTCCGCCAAACTGCAAATTCGAATACTTTGACTACAACCTTGATTGGAATTTTCATCCTCATGACCTCATCTTCTGTCGTCTCCCCCCTGGTGGTCTTCGGACGCCCGAGGCTCTCTTCCAGAAAGCCTTCAGACAGCTCCAGCCCGGTGGATGGTTTGAAATCCATGGAGTTTGTCTTCCCACGTCTGATGACGAGACGATTCCGCCAGACAGTGCACTTCATGGATGGATCAACCACATGAGCAACGCTCTCGAGAGAGCAGACCGCGATCCGTCTTTGGATCTCGGTCGAAAGTACGAGGACATCCTTCGGAATGAGAATTTCGTCGGCATAGCCCGAATGGAATACAAAGTCCCGCAGAATGAATGGCCCAAGGATGACTCTCTCAAAGAGTTGGGTAGATACAACGTGGAAAGTCTCGATATGGGCATTGAGGCATTCTCGATGCGTCCATTCACCGAATTCCTCGGGTGGACGCCAGAAGAAGTCAAAGTGAGTGAGGCGCTTGTTCGCCGGGAACTCCGCGATCGATCAATTCATGCATATTGGCCACGGTAAGTGAGATTCCTCCCGTGTGGCTTCATCACTTTTGACCTCAGAAGGTTCGTTGTCTATGGGCAGAAGCCGGTCGCACCATAAGGCCGACTCACAGCCTACGATTCAGAATGGCGGGCGAAGAGAAGGGTGGGCTCTGGGATTGCCATTGGGCGGCCAAATGAGAGCTTTACATCATGCCCATCTCACTACCAGACTTGACGGACATGGAACTGAACAAACTTGATGGAACAAATGATCAGAGGGTCGATTCTCCTACTGGGTGATATAGAACGTTCCAATCTCTTGTACGATCAAAGCCCAGGTCTCCAGACCATCCAAGGGTGTCACTTCTGGTGGATTGTTGAACGCACTTGACGGGGTGGGCTCTTCATACCATCTCGCGATTGCAACCACAAATAACAGGGAGACGCGAGATGATGCCTTGATTCAGGATGGGCGTCTAGGTGAAACACTACGATGTTCTACCCTCTACACCAGATCAAAGGAAGGCATACTTCGAGTCCTTCTACGGCGAGACGAATGGATCGTCCAGGCAGAACAGGTTGCCCAAGTGACTACAGGACCACAAACGGCTACCTCCCTGAGTCTATTGTGGGACAAACCTTGGGGGGAGCGGAACACATACCAGTCCAATTCAGAATCAGCCCCCCTGCCCTCGTTCCGCAACGCTAGTCGGCACTGCCAGCCTCCATCACTCCTTGGGTAGCCTTGATCCCTGCATCTTTTCCAAATTTGCCCCTACGGCCTTGCCGTTCCGGCGCGACCGTACATGGGCGTGTTTCACTTTCAAAAAGGATGGGAAGTACAGCCTCACGTTATTGGCACCCGTATACCGGTCCCCTAAACAACGCATACATGGTCGCAGCGTGACGCCCGTAACCCGGAGAGTATGAGGCCGACGTGTCCGCCCGGCAGACCAAACTGTTGAGACGCTAGCAGCCTCACGTTGGGCACAAACATTGACCGGCCGTGGCAGTTGCATACCCGACGAGGGTCGCTCGCTGGCGCAGCAGGGTCATGGCCGTTTTGGCCTTCGGGTCGGGGTCTTGGCAGGAATGGCTTTTGCGAGCCCTATTTAAGCCCTTTCAGTGTTGCCCTAATCCTTCTCAGGTAGGTTAACCGAATAACTTCCATTTCGGGCACACAACAAATCCGCAGGCGCAGCAGCGCAGCTTGATAGATGTCCTTGCCTCATCAATCAAGCAAGTTCTTCTACTTATATTCAGTACCTGACCCTCGACCTTCTCTCTGAACTTCAACATCATCCTTCTCCAGCGTTCCTCTTTTCTCAAGCGACTCTCACCATGGGCAATTGCTTTTCTGCTGAAGCGGGACCGCATCAGAGGCCCCGGCATCATCCTCGTCCTCGTCCTGATCCGGCAGAGGATGGGATTTCGAAAGGGAAGCAAGCGATGCCATCGTCGTCAAAAGGGCCACAAGGACAAGTCCTGTCGGATGGGAACGATGTCACGCTCACCTCCACCGACGGTCAGCCTCCGGAATACAGCTCCGAGACAATGCATGGTCACATCCTTCAAATTTATGAAGAAGTCAGCAATCGGATCGATTTATCGAGCCTGAAAACGTTCAATACGGTCCTCTGCGTCGATGACAACGCTCGAACCACCCCCAAGCAACAAAATGCCACCAAGATGATGACCTGGCTTATCATGTGCCTGCTCCAAGCGATCGGTGCACCGGTCCAGCTGATGTTCATGGATTACCACAAGCCCGAAATGAGATCCGCTTCTGCCGCGGAGCAGGAGGCCGCGACCATATTGAACAACCTCTTTGTGCAGGAAGAAGCGGGCGATGTCATGGCCGAGATTCGGAAGAAAGATAATTTCAGCAGGTGGCTCAATAACAAAGCCCTGTATGATCTTCTGGGATTGATCATGGACAGGGAGCCCATGGGAAACCGCCACCAGAAGATGTTGACAGAAATACGGAAATTGCGGTCTGAATTGTCAGAACCGTGGAAAGTGAAGGATTGGTCCTTCGATAGGGTCGTGGAGACATACAACGCCGCCACCGACTTCGTTGGGAGACAGCCGATGATTGTCAGCGGCCTCAGCTATGCTCTTGTCGGATTGGTCGACCAGCAAATTCAGAAGCACAGGGCACGAGTAAGCGATTCCACCGAGACGATCAGCAAGCAGAAATTCATCGTGGTCACCACCAGCGCGATCAGCGAGACCGGATACAACAACGTCAAGAAGGGATTGGACAAAGTGAAAGGGGGTGACACCGAGTTCAGTATCACGACCGTCTATCTCCACGAGGAAAAGTTGGACGACACGGTCAAGTCATTCCAGCAGAAGCTCGACGATCAAAATCAACAAGGGAGGGATATCTATGACGCCGTCTTCTTCGCTACATCGGACCTCTTGGGGTACGGTCCTACATTGGAACTCATGGCAAAGATCCTGGCTGGTCACGAGGCCAAGTGGGATAGGCTCAGGATGAAAAAGCCGGAGTATGGTAGCGGTAGGCGACCCTATCAGGGTGGTGTGGTCCTGCCTTCTGTCGCCGACGTTAAAGATCACTTGGGTATCTAGGCAGGTTCTAGGCGTATGCACGCTTCAATGTCGAGTGGTACTCCTCCCCCCTTCCCATCTGGCTCGATGGTTCCAAACATGATGCGGCCAACATACATACCCGCTGATTATCACAGATGAAGGAATATCGGACCGTGTTTCTTTTGTTCGAAGGCGATGGCAATGGTAGTTAGGAATGGTAGTTAGGTATCTGACTAGTGAACTGAGTTTGTAGTGGTATGCTAGGCACGTTTCTATCCTGTGTTGTGGTTCAAGGCTGACCGTGGATGTTCATTTTCATCTTTGACCCCTCCATTCACGCCCCCGTTCGTACTCGCTGTCTATCCACCTTTGAGTAGAAACTTTTCCATCTTTCACCCGTTCATTCACGCCCTTGTTCGTACTCGCTGTCTGTCCACCGTTGGAGCGGGAACTTTACCCTTGAGACATGCCTCTTTGTCACGGAAATATGTATGCCCTTGCGTCCGAAAGGGGAAAGACTGGAAACGAGTCTGGTCATTTCCTCGCCCAAGCCGGTGCAGACGCTCACCCCATGGCACACGTGCACCTTTTCGGTGACATGTGAACCTTTCTCCATGGCCCTCGGTGCACCTCGTGGGTGACATGTGAATCTTCCTTCGCCCGAGATCCTCGGTGGGCGGCGCACGTGCGAGAGAGAGAGACACAGAGAGAGAGAGAGAGAGAGACAGAGAGGAAGAAGGGCGAACACTCCCTCTCCCTCTCTCCTCACAGTGTTACACCGCTACGCTCCACTCACCGCAAAGGATGCCCATTGTGTCTGACTCATCTCCTTTCACCTCCCTCTTTGGTCCACGTCATCCGTCCTTTGCCAAAGTTTCCCTTTCACCTTTTGTCTTCCTTTGTTTCCCTTTGTTTCTCTCCCTTGCGTACGGTGGAGACTCTCAGCTGTCAGTTGTGGGGATTCTGAATCCTTCGCGTGCGTCTTGGGCCAACCAGGAGGGCCGTGATTTAGTTGAAAACTTTCCCAGGCAGATTCAAGCAGTCTGGAGGGTTTAACTTCACCGCAAACCTTCGTGGCAGAATTCAGCCAACCAGCAGGCTGTAACCTAAATGTATACTTTCCAGGCCAGTTCAACAAATCATACGGTGGAGTTCGTCTTGGCGCTGGTCCACCAGACCTGCGCCTTCTCCTGCTCATCACAGGTCTCATCACAGGTCTCATCACAGTTCTCAGCACGGAGGACCAGCCTCACCCAGTTCAAAGGCAGCTTCCCATTCTGATGATCAATTTCGCCTGCCACATGATCTGAGTATGAGGAATTGACAGCAGTGGTGAACTGGCAAGGCGTCAGTGACTGCCATTTCAGGGGGGGGGAAGGGGGGGGCACCAACAGGGCAGGCAGGCTGAGGCACCCGGCCAACCGTGCACGGGGCAAAAGGCCACCAAGCGCCCCCTCGTTTAGAACCCCCGGATTGTCTTTGAGGGCTCCACCGAGCTGAAATCGATACAACAAAGGATGACGCCCCTCCCGACTCCACAGAGGCAAGGGAAAGGCGGACTATTGAGCGCTAAGGTCGATCAATGACGGGTGTCTGCGCACGTGCCATCGTTGTCGGAGCAGGCGGTCTGGTCTGCCCACATGTCACGCATGACTGTCAGAGCAACCGGTCTGTGTACGGGCGTGGTATTTGCGCACATTTCATCATCCATGACGCCTTTTTCATGCAGGAGGCTGCGCACGGGCCTTTGACTGTCAGAGCTGAACATTATGGCCCCATGCGTGCCTTTGGTCAAACTTGGCACGTCAAAACCATCAATCGAGGCAAAAAGAAAAAGGTGGCATCAGCCCCCTTCCCCCCCTTCGCGGGCGCTTCCCTTTCCTCTCTCCTTTTCGAACCATTTCGATGCCCATGTCCGCCGCCATGGACGTGCAGGCAGAAACCGTGCAATTCCTTGTCCGCTTGTCCGAAGTACTGACGGTCGACTATTTGTGCCAATTTCGGAATCTTCTCGATGCCAAAATCACCTTCTTGAAGGCCAGTCAAGGCCAACACGCCGCCTCGGACGCCCGCATTGAGGCCTCTTCCTCGTCGAATCCACGTCCTGCTCCGCCGCAGGCTTTTCCTCCATATGCGCAGACGACATCAGCAGCACCACCACCACCACCACCAGCAGCTCCAGCTCCTGTACCAGCTTCAGTACCTACCCCAGCCTCAGCTCCAGCCTCAGCTCCAGCTCCAGCTCCAGCAGCAGCACCACCACCACCACCACCAGTACCAGCTCCAGCTTCAGCTACAGCATCACTACGACCACGACTACCAGCTCCGGCATTAGCTTCAGCTTCAGCACCACTACCACCACCACCACCAGCTCCAATACCACCACTGCTACCAGCTCCACCACCACCACTACTACCGCTAGTAGCACTACCAGCAGCAGCACCACCACCACCAACAGCAGCTCCTCCACCTCCACCACTACCAGTAGCACCACTAGCAGCAGCACCAGCTCCAATACCAACTCCAGCTCCACCACCACCACCACCACCACTGGCTCCAGCATTAGCTTCAGCTTCAGCACCACTACTACCACCACCACCAACTCCAGTACCTATACCAGCTCTACCTCCAGCACTAGCTCTACCTCCAGCTTTAGTACCTACACTAGGTCCAGCACCACCACCAGCTCCAGCACCATCACCAGCTCCAGCAGCAGCTCCAGCTCCAGCAGCAGCTCCAGCTCCAGCAGCAGTTCCAGCAGCAGCACCACCACCACCACCACCACCACCACCAGCAGCTCCAGCAGCACCAGCTCCAGCTCCAGCTCCAACTCCAGAACTAGCTATAGTACTAGCTCTAGTACTAGCTCTAGCAGCCCGAGAGGCTGAAGGACGTGGGCAGAGGGATGTCGAACCTCAGGATGACGGTCCGGCTGCACTCTCAGGGGATGGAGACGTCGAGATGTTGGCTGATTGTGGCCCTGTTCAACCGAGGACCGAACCTCCGTCTGTCCCTACAACGCCACGCGAGAGGTCTCCAGCACCTCTCGCAACTGAACCTGCCTTGCCGCCGTTGGGGGGACCCCCAATGTCTCCCACAACTGGACCTGCCTTGCCGGTGTCGGATAGCTATCTGACACCTCCCGCGACAGCACCTACCTTGCCCCTGGTGGATAGACGTCCAACACCATCCGCAACTGCAGCTGGCTTCCCGCTCGAGAGCTCTCCGACACCTCTCGCAACTGCATCTGGCTTACCACTTGAGAGCGCTTCGACGGCCTCTACAATTATACTTAGCCCACCACCACCTGCGAGCTCTCCAACAGCTCCAGATCCCCAAAGAGCGAATTCCCTAAGCCTGAAGCGTTATGCATGCGCTTCCTCTCGGCCGCCAGCGAAGAGAGCCAGAACAGCACCCCTCCAGGATTCCACCCCGGAAGGTATCTCTGCAGAGTCCTTGGCCGCTGCTATCTTCAGCAAGCCGGCAATCGAACAATTCCTAGGCCTGGTCAAAAGCCGAAGGAACCCATGTTCTGATTTGGTCATTGGGGATCCTGATGATCCTCCCGGGCAGATTTCGAGGTGTCTCGCAGGAATTGACAACGCCAAATGTGACAAAAACCTCAAGCAATTCTTGACGCGACTCTATGAGCTGTATCTCTCAAGAGCGGTTGCCAACCTCTTGAGCGGTCGAAGTCGATTGGACCCGAATGTTATAGGGCGGATTGGGGATACTCTTGGATGGTCTTACTCCAAATACCGTCGACATCTTAACAGTGGCAAGCACTGGGAAAAAATCTGCGGGAAGTACGATGGCCTTCTGTGCTTTATTCCACTCGCGAGGGCGAGCAGCCGACAGAATCAACAACTGACAGACGACGAATCCGCAATCTTCGATCCCCAGCACTATTCAAAGATGAGTGACGACGATATCAAAATCTTCCACGCACAGCTTGATCAAGAGGCGATGACGGCCTTGATCTGTCGCGCGGGAAAGGCATTTCAGGAGTCTCTCGACAGTGACAAGATGGACGTTGAGTTCTGCTTTGAGGGTCGACCGTTTCCGCCATACACCGAGGTCACCAGGGATGTGCTCGAGCAGCTACAGCCATTTCCATCTCTCGAGGAAAACCACTACGACGCGTCTGAATACCCCGACTGGGAGAGGCCGCTTGGATGGCCCGGAGACCTGCCCTGGCCAACCAACCCCATGTCACTCGATCCCGACGGTGTCCAATGTGACCTCTGTACGGAACGTGATTGTCGCTGCATCGAAACCATCCAAGGATCCACAGCCCGGATCAAGTCCTACGCGGGTAAAGGACGTGGTCTTCAAGCGAATGGGCCCAATGGACAATTGGCGTACCGAGAGGGGGCCCTACTCGGTCAGCTCACCGGCGAAATCCAACCAGAGGGTACGCCACCACCAGGAGACCAAATTTTCATCATTGTGAGAGGTGACATCACCGATACTGAAGATCCCGAACCGACCGTCGGCCAGCTCAATAGCGCCAGGATGGGGGGGATTTTCAGGCTGGTCAGCCACTCCTGCAAGCCTTGTACTCGCTTTCGTCAGATGCGCGTCTCTGGCCTGATGAGGGTCGTTATTGAAGCCAAAAGAGATATCCGCGCCGGGGAGGAGATCACTGCGGACTACGGGAGAAGCTACTTTCCAAAGGGAGAATGTCGCTGCGAGGACTGCCAAACACCGCTTCTCCCTTGGCAAGCCCAAGGCTCTCGTCAACTGGGCAGCCTTTTGAACCCTGCGGCTGAGATTCTCGATCCCTTCGCCAAAAGTCTGGTGGGCTGGGACAAGACTGACCTGAAGAGGGCGATCCTTCAACGATCGTGGTCGGCCCTGGGCCATATTTCTCCAGATTGCGCCCAAATTTGGCGAGCGGCGAACATTGGCCTGCCCCGGTTTGTGAGGCCGGCTCAATGCTGGGGGGCGTCTCCAAATCTGGACAAACTCTGGCAGCAAATACGGACAGTGGTCAAGTCGAGACCGGAGAAGTACTCGGGTTATGATGGCTCATTCAGCGGCGACGATCATTCCCTCACCACCTTTTCCACAATGACGAACCCGGATATCTCCAAACCGCAGAGCTTCCTCCACAACATCCCCGTTGAATTGGCTCCGGGCCAGCGTATGAAAGTCCCCAGGGAGCTCTTCACGAAATATCGACCGATCGCAGCGGATGTACCAATGGCCTGTAATGTCACTCCTACCGGTAGCGTCTTCAGTCCTCACCTCGACACCAATCGAGACGGGCTCATCGCGGTATTCGGAAACTGCACCAAGTTGATCGCCTGTTGGCCCGCCAGCGCTCAAAATATCGAGTTTCTCCTCAAGACCGAGAAGATGAAGCCTTGCGAAGCCTTTCGACATCTGGTGACAAAACTCTCGGGTGGAATTCTCTTGCGTCTCACGATGGACGACGCTCTATTTATGCCCGCGGGCACGATTCACGGGACAATCACTATGGAGGGTGGCATCTTGATCGGCATCAACACGCATTCGACCGGAAGCCTCGTCGGAGCCCTGGTCAGCGCCACGTACGAACTGCGGAACAACCTGTTGGCCGACGAGGACGTACCTGTGCTTCTAGAACCTTTTGTCCCCCTCCTGGACGACAAGGTGTTGAAACGGTTGCGGGATGACCGGAGACACGTGGAACAAGAACTCTTGCGTGAATGGCCGGCCACGTTTGATGCTCTCCTGTCGAGGCTCTCTCGCGTGCAGGATCGAGAGGTCTCGGAAGAAATCATGGCAAGGGTCAAATCGACATTCACTCTTGTGAAATTCAGGTTGGTGGAGATCGCTCGGGATACCGGTTTGCCGACACCAACTTGTTGTGGAGTGGTCAACGATTTGACACATTTCATCGCCGCCCACCTCGATGAAAAGAGATTCCCCGGCGGCGGCGGCGGCGGCATCGGCGGCGGCGGCGGCGGCATCGGCGGCGGCATCGGCGAATGACTTGTCCCTCCACAGGACGGCGAGCCTCTCTTTATCTATTTCTCTCGTCTACGCTTCTCTGCCTTTATTGTTATTTCTTGCTTCTATCGTCATATCTTGCTTCTATTGCTATATCTCTTTACATTCCGGGGGACCTGATGTGGTGATTTCAAGACACATGTTGTGGCTCGACAGTTGGTAAGTGGTTCAATCATTGACACAAGGCAGCACACACGGGCTCCGTCCATGGACGTGTGACTGAGCTTTCTTTCTCTCTGAGTCCTCGTCGAAGGCCGCTAATTCTTTCGTGAACATTAGGAAATCTACCACAATGTCTGCCATGCGAGGAGGAGGGGGGAGGGGGAGCTTGGAATCAACGGTGGTACGGATTTTGGAAATTGCAGGAGGAGGACTTACTTGACTTTGGTTACGGGCGGAACAGTCGCCATTATGGACCATATATTTATCACACCCAGCTATGCGAACCCATGCGCAGTGCACACGACGAGCTTTTTGATTACTGCAGAGTAACTAGAATCTATCTATCTATATCTATCATCTCTTTCTCTCTCTCTATCTCTCTTGTCCTCTTCCTGACCTATCTGGCTGTTCTCCGCCTCGATCCTCTTCGTTCCTCATTACCAGGTAAGCATTGAGTCCACGACATGGCCAAGTCCTCCTGTATCGAGATTGTGAAGTCCCAGAAACCGCTCACCCGAGCCACCGTGCGGAATACAGTGTTCAGAACGGACTTGTGTCAGGTCACACCGGTTTCAGATGCACTGCAGTCCACGTTCATGTCAAGGTGCAAAGGCCATGGCGCCCATAGGCAGGTCAATATACATACATACATACCTGTGTCTCCCTGGACTGAGCTACACGTCATTCGTACTACAGTCGCATCCATTCTCTGTTGCCTTGGTGCTACAGTGCAAAGAGGTGAGGAATTATTACGTGGTCTTCATTATCCGACGGAAGAAGGGTTTTTTTACTCTTACATGTCGAACCCAACGAGACCGTCCTGGCCGAAATGCCGAGATAAAAGTGTTGTTGATCGAAGAAGCCATATGGGGCACGAGATGAATCTGGAAACCTATTGACCATATTACGGGTCGCAGATCTAATCGATACGGACAGGCCTCAACAGGCCATTGAATGAATTGATTGAATTGCATGCAGTACGAAGGACCTATCTGAAAAAGGTTGAGGTTCTGTTTGTTGTGAACAATTATCTCAAGTGGCACCGTGATCAACGTGGCCCAAGGGACCAGTGTGTTAGAAACGGTCTTACTGCGGGATGCCCAAGAGAAGGTCTGCCGAGCAGGGTGGCTTGAGCAGGGAGCATGAACACAAGGTAACAAAGGCTTGGGTCACGTGTGTGGCACGTGACTTCCGGGAAAGGAAATATTCCGACCCTGATGACATAACATACTAACATACCATCCTACGTTGGCTATTCGGGACAGCCTCACAACTATATAGCTGCACTCACTACCCTTTTCCATAGTTACACTCTCTGGTTGCCAACTCATGACATAGTT
Source organism: Fonsecaea monophora (assembly GCF_001642475.1). Classification (NCBI taxonomy): domain Eukaryota; kingdom Fungi; phylum Ascomycota; class Eurotiomycetes; order Chaetothyriales; family Herpotrichiellaceae; genus Fonsecaea; species Fonsecaea monophora. The sequence goes on from NW_019174026.1 coordinate 115,429, forward strand.
CTACTTCACGATGGCTGTTCTGAAGTCACTCACTTGACTATTCTATTCATTTATACCTTGCGTACTCTACTCTCAGCCCAGCTAGCTCATGCAATATAAAGGATCTGTGACTGAGGAAGCACAACACCATTGATTGAGCCATACAGGATGCTTAGCAGGTGCAGCTCTGACAACCAGGTTCGTGACAGACCATCGATCGCTCTCCTGGCTATTTTAATAATTCGGCATTTGCCTGCTCCAGACGTCTAACTTACCGAACAAGGCCTTCTCTGGCAAGATGGTGTCTGCAGACAATGGCTTCGATTCGATTCGATTCGAGCCCCATTGTCAGGGCTAGCTATATATATATACAGCAGCCAACTATCGATCGATCCTATTCCAACACCCTTCAAGGTCTGTCTGTCCGTCTGTCTGGTCGCAATTGTGAGCGCGTCTTCCGTGGCAAGATTGAAAAACTCACGGGTTGATACCAGCATAAGCGATTATGATAATGTTGCGAATCACGGTTTTCCTTTCCAATGTTTCATTATCATGCTCGTCAAGTCCCGATCATGTATTCTCTCCCACTAGTCAGTTCTATCCGGACGGTCCTTAATTCACACCGACCGACCGACCGACCGGCATTTTCTCGTCTTGTACCCCCCACCCCGTATATCGGTAAACTACCACCGTGTGTGTTTGTTGCTGTTCGCCACAGGCAGGCAATAATAAGTGGGGGTCGTTGCCTCAGATTCATCCTTGCACATCCATAGACAACAACTAACTCTTGTTCACGACGCGGGAAAAATTTTTACCTTTTGTCATTTCCAGTCTAGTCTTTTTGGTGGGGGGGGCAGGCAAAATACCGATCGAACAATTTTACCTTCCCGGATCCTGACCTAACCCATAAGCTCTTGCGGAAGTTTTCACTATTGCGCGATTATCGATCTCGGAGCAGTTAAAAGTCTGTTTGTACACAGGCAGGCCATCGGAGATGAGATCTGTGGACATTTTTTTGTCCTGGATTTCCTCTTTCTGAGAAGGGGGAGCCATGGTCCTCCTCGCAGACGGTGGTGGCGTGGCAGACTCTGTCTATATCGACGAATTTCGACAAGCCATGGCTGCCTACCGGAGATGGGCCTCACGTTCGTCTCGTCTCATACAACTAACTGTCACAGATGGTGCACCACAAGAAAGTCCCAAACACTCATCAGGAATAATAATCTTCGTGCTGTGTATTAGGCGAGAAGATATATATTGACTGCTTGCATCACAACTCCCCCTCTGCTCTTGGGGCCTGAGTGGTGGTGGAATTGACTTGGCGATGAGCCCCGCCTTGATCCAAAATGAAAAGTGTTCAATCATGCAATCAGGCCATCAAACTTGTCGAAAACAAATCAGACAAATTGCTCTGGAAGATCATTTTCACTACAGAACATGACATGACTCTTGAAGGATATGCTTGTTGAATCCGCATGGGACGAACAATCCCAAGTCAAGACTTGCTGTGGCCATGTTCTGCCCAAGCGGTCTCCTCAGCTGGGATCCCTTCCACCTTACCCAATGGAATAGTTTGACGATTGCGGTCTTTCCATCGAGTTCCTTGACGGTTGGCTAGACACTTTCAGGACCACTCGGGCTGTCGAACCGGCGTGTCTTCAGTCGACCAGATATTCCGAACGTCCATGATTTCAAGCCCTGGAGATGGTACGATAAGAGAGAGAGAGATCTTCACAATGCAGCATATACTACCCTACAGAGAGACCTTCAATGTCCCAGTCTCGCAGTCAAGATACAGCATCTCTATATAAACCTCACGCTCGCTCTTAGTTGGATTCTCAAATGGGGGAAAGCTTCAGTTTTCCAATCAAACCCGCAGAGCTAGCTGCCGTGTCCCGCATTACACTATTCTGCCGGAAGTGGCCTGCCTCTCTCCCTTGGCCACTTCTACTACGAGAGACCGAAACATACATACCCCCTTGTCGGCGACTCTTTTAGAGGTCTTGGATCCGGCAGAGATGAAAAAAACCTGCAAAAGCTTCCACACTGCGGCCGTGCTTGTTGCGGACGGACATGGTCGTGTGTCGTGGGATCGATCATCGGGTGACTGATAACTTACCTCTGCCTCTGTGTGTCTCTCATATGTGAGTACCTCGTGTGAGTGTGAGAGAGTGTTCGAAAAAGGCGCTAATGGAATCTTGCAACGGTTTTGCGGACAAATTGGTCGTTCATTGGCACCAAAGGATGGCGGCGCATGCCAGATATACGTTGCGCTTCAAGGGGGCACGCTCTCCAATCTACCGCCAACGCTTGAAGAAATCCTCCGCGGGAGATTTCCGATAGATCCCTGAACCGGTAGGGGTAGGATTGGCAACTTCAAAAGCATATATCCCTGCAGGGCTCCGGCGAGATATGAGATGCGGATGGCGGGCGGCTTCCGAGTGTCCGTCTCCTGTGTCTATCGATGCCAATGGGTGTTGTCGCTCGGAAAGGTGTAGGATCTCCTGCCCGAGGATCGAGGAATTATTCACGAGGATGATGCTCTTCAAGGATGGAACCGCTTCCGAGGCAAGAGTCGCACTCGAGAGATCAGGCACAAGTGCTTCGAGAAGCGAGACAAGCGTGGATCTTTGGGCGTACCGTAGGCATTTCAACTGCGACTTCGAGGACCCTGCCTGCCACCAAGACGAGGCTGGTCAGCATGATATCAGCGCGTTTACCATTTTGCCCAGGCAGGCGACTGTCTTGAACCCCTACCGGATCTCTGAGTTGAAATCGAACCGCAAAAAGAGTCGAATCATTTTCTTTGTTGAGGTTGCGCAGTTGAGCTTTTCGTTCTCCCCTTCCGACCTCTTCCTTGTCATTTCGCGCTCCCGCCCTTGTATGTTTGGCAAAGACACATATTGCTGTCGTTGGGATCCAAGGTATCGATCGGCGCAGTCGCGGACGCGGACGACTTGGGGCATCGAAACCCAGACCAGAGTGTCCTTCCGACAGTTGGGTGGTAAATGGGTCGGTGATAGGGTTCTTGATGACCTTGTGCTCATCAGTTCCTCCTCAGGTGTCTCTTTTGCTTCTCTCTTACCTCCCTCCAGCATCCATCCCAACTCACCCACGCTCTGCTGTGTGTCAAATATTCTTTTTCTGGTATCATTTCTGAGACAGCCCCCCCCCCCCCCCCCCCCCTTTTACACGCAAGAAAAGCAAAAAGCCAGGATGTCTTCCATCAAAGCGTAACCGAATGCTTTCCCTCACCGTGATCGACAGCACATTCTCCGGCTCGTGCGGAGGGTGTGGGATATGGGAATGGTGTGGAGGGAGGTTGAGGACAAGATCCTTGACCAGCACGTCGACGGCGGACGCACCCTCGCGCACGGTGGTCCACGAAAACTGACAAATCGTGGTTGAAGCGACAGAATGAAGCCGCTGGTCGTCGTCGCCTTGCGGATGAGGAGATCGGCTCCAGGTGCGTGTCTGAGGGAGGTCGATCGGGTCGCAGGTCGCAGGGACTGGCGTCCTTGTATTTGCCTTGTATCAGAGGACCGTTTCCCCCACGAGTAGAGTCGAGCGTACTCCTCGCCGGCCCTGATGTACCCGAATCTTATCACGGCGCAGCCTTGGACAGGAGATATCGCTGTTAAGGGTGCAATTATGACCTGAATTCTGAGACGAAGACCGGTCTAACTAGTGTAACTTCTTCGGCCTGAAAAGATGTGTGTGCGACCAGCCTCGTGCGGGGTGCTCAGCCTCGTGAGGGGTCGCCTGCTGTATCAGGGGCATAGGCTGTGATACTGGTGAAAATGCCCTCTGTCGATCTATCCCCGGGTTGCCATGGAACATCTACATGATTTCTATGACATTCCCTCTTTGTCAGATGTCAAGTACCGTCGGACGAGTGGGCTCGAACTCGTTCTCGACCGTTTTATCCAGCTCCGAGACTACCACTACCAGATTCTGGATGTCATGCGCGCGCGCGGCGCGCCCGCCTGGGCATTACGACCATGGTGTGTGCACGCCGAGAATGCGTGGTTACAGAACTAGCTATGGCCTTCGGATCCGATCGTGGCCTGGAGAGAAGGTCCAGCGGCTCGTCTCAACCCGGCTAACAGAAAAAGCAGTCATTCTCCATCGGCTCTTACCAGCAAGCACAGTTAACGACGATTTGTCGTTTTCCACTTCGAGATGGAAACCCTACCCCTTTCTTCCAGACACCAGCGATCCCCTCGGTAAAGCGACCCCTACCTACCTCGATCGCCCGTACGGCACCAGGGCCGGATTAGATGTCGATCGCAGGCCGTATCCGTATCCGCCACACGCACAGCACCTCTCGATGGTGTCGGATCAGACCGCGGATACTTTCGTCAAAGACCATCAGCGACTGACGCAGGTCCCGGCAATCTTGCACAACGATGTTTAGTGTTTGTTGAACACTTTGAGAGCGGATGCACATCCTGCACAACAAGATTTGGCCAAGCCTCGAGATAACGTCCACATGGATCAAACAACGAGTCTTGGATGGAAAGAGAACTGTTTTCAGTACGGGATACAGACGCCTAGGAGAGCTTGATCTCCGCGCGGGACCCGAACAAAAGAATGGGTGGTCGGGCAGAAACATTCCAGTCTCTGGCAGGGCATCGAAAGATCTTCCCAGAAACCATCCTCGAAAACATGGCGCTCCATCTGTTCGCTGCGCTGCGCTAGGATACGGTGTCGGGTGGAAGGAAACTCTGGAGGAGTGCGGCTACGATGTATCAAACGTTCCCAACCTCACTCTCGTTCGATGCTGCTGCCGGCTGGATTGAGGTCGGGTCCAGAACAAAGTCGAGGTTGAACATGAATTAATCGTCAGCACAGGACAGGGCAGAACAGGACAGGGCAGAACAGGACAGGGCAGAACAGGACAGGGCAGGACAGGGACAACGGCTGGCGATTTACAGGTGATCTACAAGACCGGAGCACCGAATTTGGTAGCCAAATCCAAACGTGCAGCAGGCAAGATCTTATCCGCGCTGTATGTCTCAAGTCCTCTGGCCTCCCGTCCCATCCGATATTCATCTCAACGAGCCGCAAAGAACGCATCTCGCGACATCTGCAGTCTCGATGTGTAGAGCTTGCGAGTGGACAGCTGTGTACAATGAAGATGCATCGAAACCGTTGCTTTATTGGTTATTCTGGGGCATTGAGAGTACATTTTAGTTGGACTTTCACTGATCAAGAGTGAGAGAGAGAGCCATTCGCACCGGGAGAGAAAGTGACGGCCACGGCAGCCATACTTCTAGCACAAAGGAGAGGGATAGAGATTATTGGAACTCCCGTATGTGCTCGAAAAGAGTCAATGGACCTGAGGCCCTCCGCAAAGGTGCTCAAGGAGTGGGGGGAGGGGACGTTCCAGCCCGCGGCCACCTGCACCCTTTTTTCAGCTGCGCCCGCACCATTCTCAGCGTTGAAAGCACGCCCAGCGTGCTTCTCCTTCTTGGACAGCCCTCGATGTTGGCCCCCCAATTCCATGGTGCGAATCCGGGGGTTGGGAAGCCTTCAGTCATACATAGCTCGTCTCAGCTGAGGCCCGCCTGTCCATCAGATTGATGCTCGTCATCCAGATGAACAGACCGACGGCCAAGACCCAACAAGGCCGGAAACGAAAAAAGACACGAGCCGCCATGCTGGCACCGCCGCCACTGAATGCCAAAGTGAAAAAATCATTAGCGAAACATGTCTCGGACGCCTTCAAACGTATCGACGCAGCTGGCCGCAGCGCGAAAAGACGGTCTTGGACCACGGGGTCGACTGTTTACTGAGTCTGCGTCGACACCGCGTGCAGGGATCGCGCGACTCAACATCTCTGCCCATTCGAAACGAGCAGAATGATAGCATGGCAGCGAGAATTGCCAACATGACATTGTTGGAGGGTCGTGGTGAGGATGGGCCCGGACCTGAGCCTGAGCCTATGCCCGAGGGCGGGTTCAACAAACATACAGCACCCTAGCAAAAATATCCGTCCACCCCCCATTTACCACTAAAATCCCTGACTTTCACATCGCCATAACTTTTAAATTAATAAGGTAGCTATACTTTTTTCAGCTAGGAGATTAAAGTGTATATCTAGTAGTACTATTATATCTCTTTATAACTTTAGAATACTTATCGAGACTTAAGTAGCCTATAATTAAAGAAAAAAGATACGGAAAATTGTAGTTTTTACATGAGATTTTACGATCTATTATATCTAAGCTAGACTACGCAGGCGAAAATAGAATAATAATAATAATAAT